>NC_034180.2:41517511-41527858 GCF_002021735.2 Oncorhynchus kisutch
AGAACAGAGAGAGCAGCACAGAGAGAGAGAGATGAGAGAGAAAGAGGAGAGACAGAGGCGCCAGAGAGAGAGAGATGAGAGAGAGAGAGAGAGAGAGAGAGAGAGAGAGAGAGAGAGAGAGAGAGAGAGAGAGAGAGAGAGAGAGAGAAGAGGGAGAGGGAGAGGGAGAGAGAGAGAGGGAGAGGGAGAGGGAGAGGGAGAGGGAGAGAGAGAGAGAGAGAGAGAGAGAGGGAGAGAGAGAGAGAGAGAGAGAGAGAGAGAGAGAGAGAGGGGTTTGACAGTAGCATATATGCAGACTCACACACATGCCAAACATTGTACTTTGATAATATATATACAGTGTACAAAACATTAACAACACCTGCTCTTTCCATGACATAGACTGACCAGGTGAAAGCTATGTTCCATTATTTATGTCACTTGTTATATCCACCAATCATTGTAGATGAAAGGGAGGAGCCAGGTAAAAAATATTTTTTTGAGAAAATGGAGACACGAATTGTGTGTGTTCCATTCAGAGGGTGAATGGGCAAGACAAAATATACCTTTGAACAGGGTATGATAGTAGGTGCCAGACGCACCGGTTAGAGTGTGTCAAGAACTGCAACGCTGCTGGGTTTTTCACTCTCAATAGTTTCCTGTGTGTATCAAAAATGGTCCACCACCCAAATGACATCCCGCCAACTTGGCACAACTGTGGGAAGCATTGGAGTCCATATGGGCCAGCATCCCTGTGGAACACTTTCAACACCTTATAGAGTTCTTGCCTTGACGAATTGAGGCTGTTCTGAGGGTGTGTGTGTGTGGGGGGGGCTGCAACTCAATATTGGGAAGGTGTTCTTAATATTTTGTACACTCAGTGTAAGTCTATATGTTTTTTTACTACAAAAGTAGCGTAGGTAAGTTATCAAAATAGAAACATTTTCTAGAATACGGTAGCACCACTATATAAATGGACCACCCTGATGTTAAATCATGTTGCTAGGCAGCTAGTCACCTGAGAGTGAGGGCTGGAGCGCAGGCCAGGCTGAAGCTAAAATATGGCCAATCATTTTATTCATAAGCAACACACTGAGGTTCACCAGACGCCTCTTTTTGTCCCGGCCGAATCCATAACCATTTACATCATTATTAACTAGGACAGGACAGGAAACACACACACACACACACACACACACACATACACACACACACACACACACACACACACACACACACACACACACACACACACACACACACACACACACACACACACACACACACACACAGGAGATCCCTGGTTAGGCTATTTCCAGCGAGAGGGCTATAACTCGTCACAGACAACTTCACTCCAATCCCATCTCCCTTCCTGCTTGTTCCCTGATGGAAAGGATGCCCCCTCTGAACTCATATTTTAGAGCAAGGGAGGATGGGACAGAGGAAGGGAGGGATAAGAGAGAGAGAGAGACAATGGCCATTTCATGCTTGTCTGTGAACTTTGCATGAACCGGCAGAAGTAATGTGGGCCTGTTTCACCTCGCGGTAGATCTGCTGTGTGCGTAAGTGTGTGTGTGTGTGTTGCGCGTGTGTGTGCGTCGGGGGTGTGAGGGGGAGATGAGTTGAAATGGTTTGCGTGTAATTACGACCATCTACCTTTATATTCCGGCAGCATATCAGCAAATTGAAAATAGTAAAAATGGACGGTTCATTCTGATATGTAATGATTGGTGCAGACACACCGCTGATTTCTCTGTTACTTACCAATGTGACACATTTGCATTTTATTAGATGGAGATTACTGGGGGCCGTCAGATTGCCGTGATGTGGACCTGCGCTGTCTGATGGATTGATTTGATTTGCAAATGTAATCAAACTAATAAGAGAGAAGAAATGAGCGATAATGCCTTGTTTTTTATACGTGCAATCACACAGGGCAGCCCCCTCTCTCTCTTACTCAGCCGGGTCCTCGCTGTCCTAGGCTATACACTGATGCAGAAGCACACTGACAGATGACAGGTGTTTTTGTTTGTTTGTGTGTTGGAAACAGGTCACACACACACACACACACACACCTTTCTCATGTGGATGTGTGTGTGACCTGTTTCCAACACACAAACAAACAAAAACACCTGTCATCTGTCAGTGTGCTTCTGCATCAGTGTGTGAAAGGTGTGTGTGTGTGTGTGTGTGTGTGTGTGTGTGTGTGTGTGTGTGTGTGTGTCAGGTTTCAGAACATTCTAGTCTACAGGCATAGGGTGTGTGTCAGATCTGAGGTGTGACCTGATGAGGTAGATTGTGTGTGTGTGTGTAAGTGTGTGTCAGGAGGCTCTACATTACTAAACAAATGTGTCCTTTATAGAGCGAGACACATGGCTGTGTGTCGCCAGGGAGACATCGTCGTGGAGATGCCAGTGGCGCTGTGATGACAAAATAAACACAGGTAGTGGACAGACAGACAGAGATTCAACACACACCAAACGTGCCTTCACATAGTGTGTGTGCATGTGTGTGTATGTGTGGGTATGCATGTGCATGTGTACATACATAGTCAAAACGTGGCTTCAACCTGTGTGTGTGTGTATGTGTGTGTATGTGTGTGTGTATGTGTGTGTGTGTGTGTGTGTGTATGTATGTATGTGTGTGTGTATGTGTGTGTGTATGTGTGTGTGTGTGTGTGTATGTGTGTGTGTGTGTGTGTGTGTGTATGTGTGTGTGTGTGTCTGTTCACAAGGAGCTGACTGGGTTGATGTTCTACACTAGGTAAATAGATGAAGAGCGTGACCAGACAAACACACCTCCATTGGAACAAGATGGCTCCTCTACCCAGTCCCAATAACAAAACACCACCATGCATTACAATCGGAAGGTCTGAAATACACTTCTGGATCTTACCACGTTAAAAGAAAACACATACATTGTTGCCAAAAAGCTTTTTTTTAATTAATAGAAAACTGTAACTGATAAGTATTATATAATGCAAATCATTTAGAATAATCTCAGTTTTTTGTTAATTCGGTCAGCTGCATCAGCAGGTTCAACCCTGCCCTCTGCCCTCTGGTGAGATGTGAATCAGATGACATTAACAGGAGCAGAGGGTTATTGTGTAGAACCTCTAACTTTGTACAAACTGACTGGTGAGATTCTGGAAGTCAAAAGAGAGACAGGCCAGAAACATCCTCAGAAGGAGAGATGAGAAAGGGAGAAGATAAGTCCATAGAGAGGAAAGGAAAAAAGAGAGAAGATGAGGGTGGAGAAAAAGAGATAAACAGAAGACAAGCAAAGGGACTGAGAGAGAAGAGAAAGAAGGAGAGAAGAGAGATGGAGAGAGATGTCTGAGATGCCTCAGTGTCAGACATGGACCAACAACGCCCGGGGCTTCATCTAATAAGAATGCTAAACTTAATCCACATTCCGGGACCTGATATCAAACATTCTTTTGATAATTTGATTTAATCAATATTTGTATTCATCCACAAACACTGGCTGTTTGTTTGGCTGGCTAGGGGACCGCGGCACACTTGAAAACGACACGTCATTCTTTAAATGTGTTATCTTCCACTGTGCCCCTATTAAAGTAGTCAAAGATACGAAGTGCACAGCTCAGACAAATTCATGTGGAATCAGATAGTACAGGGAGTTAACAGATAAATACTCATCAGGGCTCTGACACACACACACACACACACACACACACACACACACACACACACACACACACACACACACACACACACACACACACACACACACATACACACACACACACACACACACACACACACACACACACACACACACACACACACACACACACACACACACACAGGGTCTACAGACAATCACGGACTACAAAGGGAAAACGAGCCACATCACGGACCACAACATCTTGCTTCCGGACCAGCTAAACACCTTCGCCCGCTTTGAGGATAACACAGTGCCACCGTCACGGCCCGCTCCCAAGGACTGTGGGATCTCCTTCTCCGTGGCCGACGTGGGTAAGACATTTAAGCTTGTTAACCGGAAGGCTGACGGCCCAGACGGCAGCCACGTCCTCAGAGTATGTGTTTATGGACAATCCCTCCCTATCCCAGTCTTCTGTCCCCACTTGCTTTAAGATGTCCACCATTGTTCCTGTACCCAAGAAAGCAAAGGTAACTGAACTAAATGACACTCACGTAGCACTCACTTCTGTCATCATGAAGTGCTATGAGAGGCTAGGGATCATATCACCTCTACCTTACCTGACACCCTAGACCCACTTCAATGTGCTTACCGCCACAATAAATCCACAGATGATGCAATCGCTATCGCACTGCACACTGCCCTATCCCATCTGGACAAGAGGAATACCTATGTAAGAATGCTGTTCATTGACTTCAACACCATAGTACCCTCCAAACTCATCATTAAGCTCGGGGCCCTGGACTTCCTGACAGGCCGCCAACAGGTGGTGAAGGCAGGAAACAACACCTCCAATTCGCTGATCCTCAACATAGGGGCCCCACAAGGGTGTGTGTTCAGCCCCCTCCTGTACTCCCTGTTCACCCATGACTGCGTGGCCACGCACGAATCAAACTCAATCATCAAGTTTGCAGACGACACAACAGTAGTAGACCTGACAAGAGCCTACAGGAAGGAGGTGAGGGCCCTGGGAGAGTTGTGCCAGGATAATAATCTTTCACTCAACGTCAACAAAACAAATGAGCTGATCGTGGACTTCAGGAAACAGCAGAGGTAGCACGCCCCTATCCACATCGACTGGACCTCAGTGGAGAAGGTGGAAAGCTTCAAGTTCCTTGGCGTACACATCACTGACGATTTGAAATCATCCACTCACACAGACACTGTGGTGAAGAAGGTGCAACAGTGCCTCTTCAACCCCAGGAGGCTGAAGGAATTTGGCTTGGCACCTAAAACCCTCACAAACCTTTACAGATGCACAATTGAGAGCATCCTGTCGGGCTGTTTTACCGGTTGGTACGGTGATGTGTTGGGCAGACCACACGACCCTCTGGAGAGCCCTGCCCTGCCCGCAGGGCTCTCCAGAGGGTTGTGTGGTCTGCCCAACACATCACTGGGGGAAAACTACCTACCCTCCAGGACACCTACAGCACCCGATGTCACAAGAAGGCCAAAAAGATCATCAAGGACATCAACCACCAAGAGCCACGACCTGTTTACCTCGCTATCATCCAGAAGACGAGGTCAGAACAGGTGCATCAAAGCTGGGACAGAGAGACTGAAAAATAGCTTCTATCATTAGACTGTTAAATAGCCATCACTAGCCGGCTTCCACCCGGTAACGCGACTCTGCACCTTAGAGGCTGCTGCCCCATATACATAGACTTGGAATCATGGATCACTTTAATAATGTTTACATCCTGCTTTACTCATCTCATATGTATGTACTGTATTCTATTCTACTGTATTTTAGTCAATGCCACTCAGACATTGCTCAATCTAATATTGATATATTTCTTAATTCCATTCTTTAACATTTAGATTTGTGTGTATTATTGTGTATTGTTAAGTACTACTGCACTGTTGGAGCTAGAAACACAAGCATTTCGCTACACCCGCAATAACATCTGCCAAATATGTGACCAATAAAATTGGATTAGATTAGACACACACACACACACAAACAAACACACACCATGATTAATTAACACACAACACTGGCCAAATCTACAGCAAATATCACACAACAAAGTCTCCCGAGTGGTGCCTCAGTCTAAGGCACTGCATCACAGTGTTAGCTGTGCCACTAGAGATTCTGGGTTTCAGGCTCTGTTACAACCGGCCACGACCGGGAGACTAATGGGGCGGCGAACAATTGGCCCAGCGTCGTCCGGGTTAGGGGATGGTTTGGCTGGCAGGGATGTCCTTGTCCCATCGCGCACTAGCAACTCCTGTGACGGGTGCAGTGCACGCTGACACGGTCGCCAGGTGTACGGTGTTTCCTCCTACACATTGGTGCAGCTGGCTTCCGGGTTAAGTGGGCATTGTGTAAAGAAGTGTGGCTTGGTTGGGTTGTGTTTCGGAGGACCCACTGCTCTCGACCTTCACCTCTCCCGAGTCCGTACGGGAATTGCAGCGATGAGACAAGACTGAAACTACCAATTGGATAGAAATAAATTGGGGAGATAAAGGGGGAAAAAATAAATAAATTAAAAAAATCACACAACAATATGTAACTAGGCTACCCTGCGGGGCGGCAGGGTAGCCTAGTGGTTAGTGTGTTGGACTAGCAACCAGAAGGTAGCAAGTTCAAGACTCCTGAGCTGGCAAGTCTGTCGTTCTGCCCCTGAACAGGCAGTTAACCCACTGTTCCTAGGCCGTCATTGAAAATAAGAATTTGTTCTTAACTGACTTGCCTAGTTAAATAAAGGTAAAATAAATAGATAAAATGAATAAACTCAATAATATACTCAGGTTAAATCTCCAACTATAAAATGTAAATAAGTCAACCAATGTGCATGTGTATGTTTGTGAGAAGTAAACCTTGCCTTTGTGTCATGTCGCTTGCTGTAGTGCTTCTTTGGTACAGTAGTGGTGAATAAAGGAGGCATGAGGCATGTGTGTGTGAGCAGGAGATGGGGAGCATGAGGTGGTTGTCACAGTGAACCTACCTTACCAGACAGAATGAGGACAAGCATCCCAGCTCTGACCTGTGCTAGCGTTAGTATGCTACACAGATTAGCATTGCCTGTAACATATCAACTATGGTACGGTTAGCATGCTACTCTGATTAGCGCCTGTGTGCGTACCATGTCCAACAACATCAATCATGATTGCTTCTTTTCAAAGTGTTATTACAGATTGAGCCAGAGACACCAAACGAGAAAAGTCGAGGGATTTGAGAGGGAGAGAAGCAGCGAGAGAGAGAATGGTATGGAAGGCAATATAATGGAATGGGAAAGTAAGATAATGTTTTAAAATATAATTTAAATTCTTACAGGGGAAAGAGGATCAGCATGAACATTCATTCAGAAGAGGGGATATTTAGAGGAAGAAGGGAAGAGGAAAGAAGAATGAGGACAAGAGACATGGAAAGAGAGCAAAAGAGAAAGTGTTGAGTAAAAAGATTAGTGGAAATTAAAATGTCTTGAATTGTCGACTGTCCATGACTGTCAAGACTTCTATTATAGGAGTTGGAGACAGAGTGATATAATTGTGAAACCAGCAGAGAGAGGAGGGAAGAGAGAGAAGAAGAGAGAGAGCGAAAGGGAATGAGAGAAAGAAGAGAAGGGGACAGAAGGGGACAGGCAGACAGAGGGAGGGATGGATGGCACAGGGATGGCACAGTATCAAATAGCCAGTGATTTACTGCCAGCCTCACGTGGAGCCTAACGACCAATTTACAGATTGATGACATCACCAGACGTTAACGAGCAGCCACAGGTGGAGACACTGAACTGACATCATCCGTACACACACATCTGTCTGTCTGTCTCTCACACCCACAAATACTCTAAAACACGGAAGTACGCCGCACGCACACACAGACACACACACACACACAGACACACATACAGACACACACACAGACACACACACAAACACACACACACACACAGACACACACACACAGACACACACACAGACACACACACAAACACACACACAGACACACACACACACACACACACAGACACACACACAAACACACACACAGACACACATACAGACACACACACAGACACACACACAAACACACACACAGACACACACACAAACACACACACAGACACACACGCAGACACACACAGACACACACACACACAAACACACACACAGACACACACACACAGACACACACACAGACACACACACAAACACACACACAGACACACACACACACACACACAGACACACACACAGACACACACACAAACACACACACAGACACACACACAAACACACACACAGACACACACACACACACACACAGACACACACACAAACACACACACAGACACACATACAGACACACACACAGACACACACACAAACACACACACAGACACACACACAAACACACACACAGACACACACGCAGACACACACAGACACACACACACACAGACACACACACAGACACACACACAAACACACACACAGACACACACACAAACACACACAGACACACACACACAGACACACACACAGACACACACACAGAGGAGAAGAATTTTGCTGAAAGAGAACATTTGATTTGCTAAAAGGAGCTGAGGCCTTCTATTAATCAATATTTACCCCATGGTAGGACACATGCTCTGACTGACAGGCTGACTGGCTTACTGACTGACTGGCTGACTGGCTCTCATTTACAGATTATTTGGAGAGGAGACAGGAGAGAGTGGAGGTGTGGGAAGAGAGGTAAGGACCAGGGGGCAGGGAGGGGAGGGGTTGATGGAGGCAGACTAAGGGGAGGGAATAGGGTTAAAGGCTACAAGAGCTTAGAAGTGTGGCTTGAGATGGCACGGGGGTTAGGGAGAGGAGCTTAGGGAGGGGCAGGGTAGGGAGAGGAGCTTAGAAGTGTGGTTTGAGATGGCACGGGGGTTAGGGAGAGGAGCTTAGGGAGGGGCAGGGTAGGGAGAGGAGCTTAGAAGTGTGGTTTGAGATGGCACGGGGGTTAGGGAGAGGAGCTTAGGGAGGGGCAGGGTAGGGAGAGGAGCTTAGGGAGGGGCAGGAGCTTAGGGAGGGGCAGGATAGGGAGAGGAGCTCAGGGAGTGGCAGGGTAGGGAGAGGAGCTTAGGGAGGGGCAGGGTGGACAGAGAGTTAAGGTGGGGTATGGAGAGGAGGGGTTAGGGTTAGGGTTTGTTTGGGGTATATATAGAAGGAGTTAGGGTGTTTAAGAGCCCTGTTAGCACAATGCTAAGCTAACATAGCAGGTGTAATAGAAAAGCCTAAGTGGCGTATCATTCTTTCTAGTCCCTGCGATCCCGCAGAGGGGGGTTGGCAGAATGCACACACTAGGGAGAGGTTAGTACAGGGTGAGGAGGGAAGGAGAAGATCTTCAGACCAAGCACCTTTTCTCCCAAACCTGCAGAAATACCCTAACAGATATAGCAGATACAGTAAGTAAGATACAGTCTGTGTGTGTAGCCTGAAGGTAGCTTTGTGTGCTTGTTCCTGGTTATTCTGTCTCTGGCGAATGTTAAACTACAGATAGGGTTTGCCAATCAGAGTGACAAGTCAATCACACATACACATCACACACACACACACACACACACACACACACACACACACACACACACACACACACACACACACACACACACACACACACACACACACACACACACACACACACACACACACACACACACACACACACACACACACCACCACTCCGATTCCAGACCATGAAACCTCCCTCTTTCTTACACACTTTCTCTCCCCTTTTCTCACCCCTCTCCCCTCTTTCTTCCACCTCACCACCCTCTCACCTCTCCTCACTGCCCTTTCATATGGTATTACAGAGAGAGAGAGAGAGAGAGAGAGAGAGAGGGGGAGAGAAAGAGAGGGAAAGAGGGACAGACATGGAGCAGAGGCAGGAATGAGAGAGAGCAGCAGAGAGAGAGAGGGGAGGAGAGAGAGAGAGCAGAAATGAAGTGGACTGTGTCAGAGCTTCCGAGAGAGCCTCAGTATCTACATAAAAGAGATTAAAGCAGACAGTCCTCCATTCTACAGCTCAATCATATTGTGTTAGCACGCGCTTATCCTCCGCCCGGCCAAATTGAAAGGGATAGAAAGAAACGAGAGAAAGAAAGAATTTCTGAGATAGAGGCACAGAATGGGAAAATCCTGAGCAATTTGGCCATCCATAAAGGCTTGGTAATGGTGGTAGGTTCTGTCATGGTAAAAAGACAGTGTTAGGGACCACTGTCCATTCATGTCCCGAACACGTCAAGTACCACTGACTGCTTTTGTATAGAAGATAAGACCAGTCACCATGGCATGACAGCACACATTCTTACATTTTATTTCACCTCGGAGAGAGAGAGAAGGGGGTGGAAAGAGAGGAAGAGAGAGAGAGAGAGAGAGAGAGAGAGAGAGAGAGAGAGAGATTGGCTATACTTAAACTTTTTAGCATCATCCTTAACTCTGGCATCTTCCCCACTATTTGGACTAATCACCCCAATCCACAAAAGTGGAGACAAATTTGACCCCAATAACTACCGTGGGATATGCGTCAACAGCAACATTGGGACAATCCTCTGCATTATCATTAACAGCAGACTAATACATTTCCTCAGTGAAAACAATGTACTGAGGTAATGTCAAATTGGCTTTTTACCAAATGACCGTACTACAGACCACGTATTCACCCTGCACACCCTAATTGACAACCAA
>NC_034180.2:41527958-41552061 GCF_002021735.2 Oncorhynchus kisutch
GAGAGAGAGAGAGAGAGGAGAGAGAGACGAGAGAAGAGAGAGGAGAGAGAGAGGAGAGAGAGAGGAGAGAGAGAGGAGAGAGAGGAGAGAGAGAGAGAGAGAGAGAGAGAGAGGGAGAGAGAGAGAGAGAGGAGAGAGAGAGAGAGAGAGAGAGAGAGAGAGAGAGAGAGAGAAGGAGGGAGAGAGAGAGAAGGAGAGAGTGAGAGAGAGAAGGAGAGACAGAGACAGAGACAGAGACAGAGACAGAGACAGAGACAGACAGAGTAAAGCCTGTGTTGGCTAGCAGTAGGATCAGGATCAGGTGGGATAAAGCCACGGGGTTACTCCAGCAGCCACATTCCTAATGTGATTTTCCCTCCAATAATTATTCAGATTATTTCTTCAGCTTTTATGCAGTACAGCATATTGTGTTCCACAAGAATATGCTAGCATTAAGTAAAAGGGTTTATGAGACAGAGCAGGTAAGCACCTCGCGGGGAGAGGAGAGTAGAGAGGAGAGGAACAGAGATAGCGTCTGTCTGTTTGCCCAATGAGTGGCAGATGGCTGATGAGAAAGACAGGGAGAAAGAGAGGGAGAGCGGTAAACGTTGGTTTGATACCAAAAAGTAAAGAATGTAAGCACTCACTACTGTAAGTCGCTCTGGATAAGAGCGTCGGCTAAATGACTAGAAAGTAAATGTAGTGATGTCTTTGCCAGATTGGATTACATCTGGATTAGGCCTCTCTCTCTCTTTTCATCTCCCTCTCTATCTCTTTCCAATGTCGCTTCATCACTCGCCCTTGCGTTCTCATACATTCATTTCCCCTCTCAGGAAGTTACACTCTCAGAAAGTTACACTATATCTGTTGACATTAATATTTATGTCTCTCTCTCTTTCCTTCTCCCCATCTCTCCTTCAAAAAACCCTCCAAGGTGTGATCATGTGTATAACTACCAGGAAGGAACATCTCTGCAATATCTGTGTGTGTCTTCAAAATATCTGTGTGTGTGTCTTCAAAGTATCTATGTGTGTGTCTTCAAAATATGTGTGTGTGTGTGTGTGTGTGTGTGTGTGTGTGTGTGTGTGTGTGTGTGTGTGTGTGTGTGTGTGTGTGTGTGTGTGTGTGTGTGTGTGTGTGTGTGTGTATCCTTACATGGCTTTTTGGGAGGCAGGGCCAGTTGAGGGTTGAGGTAGGGGCTGTTCTCAGCGTCTATCCGGCGCTTGTACTTCTGTCTGCCACCACGCACTCGGTCCAGCCGCACACCTAGACAGACAGACAGGCAGACAGACAGACAGACAGACAGAAAAAAACAGACAGACAGACAGACAGACAGACAGACAGACAGACAGACAGACAGACAGACAGACAGACAGACAGGCAGACAGACAGGCAGGCAGACAGACAGACAGACAGACAGACAGACAGACAGACAGACAGACAGACAGACAGACAGACAGACAGGCAGGCAGACAGGCAGACAGGCAGACAGACAGACAGACAGACAGACAGACAGACAGACAGGCAGACAGACAGACAGACAGACAGACAGACAGACAGACAGACAGACAGACAGACAGACAGACAGACAGACAGACAGACAGACAGACAGACAGACAGACAGACAGACAGGTTAGAGATTAAACAGTTACATATGAGCAAAGATAAATCATAACCAGGGAGAAAGAGAGGAAATGGATGTGTGTGTTTTGGGATCGTTCTGGTTGTTATCATCCCTTTATTACAGTGTCCTGTGGCCTTAGCCAGTCGCTAATTTATCAAGGTGCTATAGCAGTAAAAAGATATCTATTCGTTTCTCTCTCTCTCTAACCCCCCTCTCTCACGCTAGTCTTTCCACCTTAAAGACCTATCTCTGTCTTTAATTAATTGACACACAAAGGAGCCCTAATTTAATTATGCACAGCTCTCCTGGGATTGGCTGTTTCCTTGGTTACCACTTAAAGGTGGACAGGGAGAGGCCCATGTTATGTTGGGATGAGAGAGGAGAGGAGATAAGAGCAGAGGAGAGGAGATAAGAGCAGAGGAGAGGAGATAAGAGCAGAGGAGAGCAGAGTAGGTGTAGTGGAGGATCCTGTTCCCCCTAGAGAACTCTCTGCAGTCAGAGACAACGGGCTGAATTTAGAAGTTTCAAAAGGAACCACACACACACTCATGAACGCACCCCCCAAACACACACCTTTCTCTACCTTTCTACTAATGGTTGAACACACTACTCTCCCCCCAGAATATAGACGGGGGTGTTAGTAAGACTTCACATTAGTGACATGGTGAGTTTCTAGTGTAGACAGGGAAATGTCAAGGCCCACGACATAGAGCTGTTGTCAGCTTCTACTGCTAATGAGCTGTAACCAGATACACTCACTCACTCACACACACAAACACACCTACAGTGCCTTGAAAAAGTATTCATCCCCCTTGGCGTTTTTCCTATTCTGTTGCATTACAACCTGTAATTTAAATTTTTATTTGGATTTCATGTAAAGGACATAGACAAAATTGGTGAAGTGAGATGAAAAAAATAACTTAAAAAATGATACATAATAAAAAACAGAAAAGTGGTGTGTACATATGTATTCACCCCCTTTGCTATGAAGCCCCTAAATAAGATCTGGTGCAACCAATTACCTTCAGAAGTCACAACATTTGTTAAATAAAGTTCACCTGTGTTCAATCTAAGTGTCACATGATCTGTCACATGATCTCAGTATATATACACCTGTTCTGAAAGGCCCCAGAGTCTGCAACAACACTAATCAAGGGGCACCACCAAGCAAGCGGCACCATGAAGACCAAGGAGCTCTCCAAACAGGTCAGGGATGAAGTTGTGGAGAAGTACAGATTAGGGTTGGGTTATAAAAAAATATCTGAAACTTTGAACATCCCACGGAGCACCATTAAATTAATTAAATTAAAGAATGGAAAGGACAGGGTACCACAACAAATCTGCCAAGAGAGGACTGCCCACCAAAACTAGTGGTCCAGGCAAGGAGGGCATTAATCAGAGAGGCAACAAATAGACCAAAGAGAACCCTGAAGGAGCTGCAAAGCTCCACAGCGGAGATTGTCCATAGAACCACCTTAAGCCGTACACTCCACTGAGCTGGGCTTTACGGAAGAGTGGCCAGAAAAAAACATTGCTGTTCGCCAAAAGGCCTGTGGGAGACTCCCCAAACATATGGAAGAAGGTACTCTGGTCAGATGAGACTAAAATTGAGCTTTTTGGCCATCTAGGAAAACGCTATGTCGGACGCAAACCCAACACCTCTCATTACCCTGAGAATACCATCCACAGTGAAGCATGGTGGTGGCAGCATCATGCTGTGGGGATGTTTTTCATCAGCAGGGACTGGGAAACTGGTCAGAATTGAAGGAATGATGGATAGTGCTAAATACAGGGAAATTCTTGAGGGAAACCTGTTTCAGTCTTCCAGAGATTTGACTGGGACGGAGGTTGACCTTCCAGCAGGACAATGACCCTAAGCATACTGCTAAAGAAACACTTGAGTGGTTTAATGGAAACATTTAAATGTCTTGGAATAGCCTAGTCAAAGCCCAGACCTCAATCCAATTGAGAATCTGTGGTAGGACTTAAATATTGCTGAACACCAGCGGAACCCATCCAACTTGAAGGAGCTGGAGCAGTTTTGCCTTGAAGAATGGGCAAAAATCCCAGTGGCTAGATGTGCCAAGCTTATAGAGACATACCCCAAGAGACTTGCAGCTGTAATAGCTGCAAAAGGTGGCTCTACAAAGTATTGACTTTGGGAGGGTGAACAGTTATACACGCTTTTCTGTTTTTCTGTCTTATTTCTTGTTTGTTTCACAATAAAACATATTTTGCATTTTCAAAGTGGTAGACATGTTGTGTAAATTAAATGATACAACCCCCCAAAAAATCTATAAATTCCAGGTTGTAAGACAACAAAATAGGAAAAATGCCAAAGGGGTTGAATACTTTCGCAAGCTACTGTATAATGAAAAACATGCACGTTGCAGGCTGACATGTAGGGTTTGATGGCTTTCACATACTGTATGGTCAGCTACAGGACTGTAACACATTTATAGGTGTCCTAACTGAGAGAGAGACACATATATATATATATATATATATATATATATATATAGAGAGAGAGAGGAGTGGGATTGAAGGAGAGAGGGAGGGCTAAGGGGAATTGGAGGAGAGGAGAGAAACGGAGGAGAGGAGTGAAACCCATAGGAGGGACGGAGAGGAAATTCATTTCATCATGTCATAAATCTGCGCCTGATTACAAGACACTTAGGGTTTTAATTAAGGAAGCAGACAGATAGGCCTATTGTCTGACTTGAGTGTTCACTTCCTTTTAAATGATCCTCTTCTCTTGGGCCTTTACTAGAAACACACAGATGACCATGAAGACATTACAAGACTTGTTGAGGATTTCATAGCGGTGGTAGAATCCCTTCTGGCATCTAGCAATTTTATAGGGAAGTAGAGGGACAGAGAGAGGGAGGGAAGAAGGAGGGGTAGAGGGAGAGGGAAGGAGAGAGGGAGGGAAGAAGGAGGGGTAGAGGGAGAGGGAAGGAGAGATAAAGGGGGGAAATGTAAAGGGAGAGGGATGGAGAGAGGGAGGGAAGAAGGAGGGGTAGAGGGAGAGGGAAGGAGAGATAAAGGGGGGAAATGTAAAGGGAGAGGGATGGAGAGAGGGAGGGAAGAAGGAGGGGTAGAGGGAGAGGGAAGGAGAGATAAAGGGGGGAAATGTAGAGGGAGAGGGATGGAGAGAGGGAGGGAAGAAGGAGGGGTAGAGGGAGAGGGAAGGAGAGATAAGGGGGGGAAATGTAGAGGGAGAGGGATGGAGAGAGGGAGGGGGACTCTTACTCTCACAGTCCATTAATACAAAGGTGGAGTGGAAGAGGGAAGAAGAATAGCGATAGATGACTAGGAGATGAGGAGAGGAGGAGAGATAGATGACTAGGAGACGAGGAGATGAGGGAGATAGTTTTTTAATTTTTTTATTTCATCTTTATTTAACCAGGTAGGCTAGTTGAGAACAAGTTCTCATTTACAACTGTGACCTGGCCAAGATAAAGCAAAGCAGTTCGACACATACAACAACACAGAGTTACACATGGAATAAACAAACATACAGTCAATAACACAATAGAAAAAAGTCTATATATATATTGTGTGCAAATGAGGTAAGATAAGGGAGTTAAGGCAATAAATAGGCCATGGTGGGGAAGTAATTACAATATGGCATTTAAACACTGGAATGGAAGATGTGCAGAAAATGAAAGTGCAAGTAGAGATACTGGGGTGCAAAGGAGCAAGAGAAATAAATAAATACAGTATGGTGATGAGGTAAATAAATACAGTATGGGGATGAGGTAGTTGGATGGGCTATTTACAGATGGGCTCTGCATCTCTGAGATGCTCTAACAGCTGGTGCTTAAAGCTAGTGAGGGAGATACGTGTCTCCAGCTTCAGTGATTTTTGTAGTTCGTTCCAGTCGTTGGCAGGAGAGAACTGGAAGGAAAGGTGGCCAAAGTAGGAATTGGCTTTGGAGGATGACCAGTGAGATATACCTGCTCCTGCTGGAGCGTGTGCTACGGGTGGTTGCTGCTATGGTGACCAGTGAGCTGAGATAAGGTGGGGCTTTACCTAGCAGAGACTTGTAGATGACCTGGAGCCAGTGGGTTTGGCGACGAGTATGAAGCGAGGGCCAGCCAAAGAGAGTGTACAGGTCGCAGTGGTGGGTAGTGTATGGGGCTTTGGTGACAAAACGGATGGCACTGTGATAGACTGCATCCAATTTGTTGAGTATAGTGTTGGAGGCTATTTTGTAAATGACATCGCCGAAGTTGAGGATCGGTAGGATAGTCTTTTTTACGAGGATATGTTTGGCAGCATGAGTGAAGGAGGCTTTTTTGCGAAATAGGAAGCCGATTCTAGATTTTATTTTGGATTGGAGATGCTTAATGTGAGTCTGGAAGGAGAGTTTACAGTCTAACCAGACACCTTGGTATTTGTAGTTGTCCACATATTCTAAGTCAGAACCTTCCAGAGTAGTGATGCTGGACGGGCGGGCAGGTGCAGGCAGCAATCGGCTGAAGAGCATGCATTTAGTTTTACTTGCATTTAATAGCAGTTGGAAGCCACGGAAGGAGAGTTGTACGGCATTGAAGCTCATCTGGAGGTTAGTTAACACAGTGTCCAAAGAAGGGCCAGAAGTATACAGAAGTATACAGATGACTTGGAGAGATAAGAAGATGTGGAGAGAAGGGGTGAGATGGTGATATTCAATCCCAGTCTTCTGTCCCCACATGCTTCAAGATGGCCACCATTGTTCCTGTGCCCAAGAAACTAAATGACTATCGCCCCGTAGCACTCACTTCTGTTATCATGAAGTGCTTTGAGAGGCTAGGGATCATATCACCCCTACCTTACCTGACACCCTAGACCCACTTCAATTTGCTTACCACCCCTATAGATCCACAGACGATGCAATTGCCATCGCACTGCACACTGCCCTATCCCATCTGAACAAGAGGAATACCTATGTAAGAATGCTGTTCATTGACTATAGCTCAGCATGCAACACCATAGTACCCTCCAATATCATCTTTAAGCTGGAGGCCCTGGGTCTGAACCCCGCCCTGTGCAACTGGGTCCTGGACTTCCTGGTGGGTTGCTCCCAGAAGGTGAGGTCAGTACAAGTGCATCAACGCTGGGACCGAGAGACTGAAAAACAGCTTCTATCTCTAGGTCATCAGACTGTTAAATTCTGTTAAATAGCTATCACTAGCACATTAGAGGCTGCTGCCCTATATACTGCATATAGATTTGGAATCACTGGCCACTTTAATAATGGAACACTGGTCAGTTTAATAATGTTGACATTGTTTTGCATTGTTCGTATTGTCATGATACTGTAATTTGTACTTTGATACCGATAACAAGTTTAGTACCACGATAACATCACGATACCCGATAACATCATGATACTCGACAACATCACGATACCCGATAACATCACGATACCCGATAACATCACGATACCCGATAACATCATGATACTCGACAACATCACGATACCCGATAACATCACGATACCCGATAACATCACGATACCCGACAACATCACGATACCCGATAACATCACGATACCCGATAACATCATGATACTCGACAACATCACGATACCCGATAACATCACGATACCCGATAACATCACGATACCCGACAACATCACGATACCCGATAACATCACGATACTCGACAACATCACGATACCCGATAACATCACGATACCCGATACCATCACGATACCCGATAACATCATGATACTCGACAACATCACGATACCCGATAACATCACGATACCCGATAACATCATGATACCCGATAACATCACGATACTCGATAACATCACGATACTCGACAACATCACGATACTCGACAACATCACGATACCCGATAACATCACGATACCCGATAACATCACGATACCCGATAACATCATGATACTCGACAACATCACGATACTCGACAACATCACGATACTCGATACCATCATGATACTCGATAACATCACGATACTCGACAACATCACAATACTCGATACCATCATGATACTCGATAACATCACGATACTCGACAATATCACGATACTCGATACCATCATGACACTCGATAACATCACGATACTCGACAACATCACGACACTCAATAACATCACGATAACATCATGATACTCGATAACATCATGATACTCAACAACATCACAATACTCGATAACATCACGATACTCGATAACATCACGATACTCGATAACATCACGATACTCGATAACATCACGATACCACAAAAACAACAAATAGAAGGCATATTAGCCAAAGTCACAGAATGGCACTGGATCCAGACAGATAAACTCAGCCACTGCTCTGTTCACTGGATCCAGACAGATAAACTCAGCTACTGCTCTGTTCACTGGATCCAGACAGATAAACTCAGCTACTGCTCTGTTCACTGGATCCAGACAGATTAACTCAGCCACTGCTCTGTTCACTGGATCCAGACAGATAAACTCAGCTACTGCTCTGTTCACTGGATCCAGACAGATAAACTCAGCTACTGCTCTGTTCACTGGATCCAGACAGATAAACTCAGCTACTGCTCTGTTCACTGGATCCAGACAGATAAACTCAGCTACTGCTCTGTTCACTGGATCCAGACAGATAAACTCAGCTACTGCTCTGTTCACTGGATCCAGACAGATAAACTCAGCTACTGCTCTGTTCACTGGATCCAGACAGATAAACTCAGCTACTGCTCTGTTCACTGGATCCAGACAGATAAACTCAGCTACTGCTCTGTTCAATCGTTGGCCATCTTTTGAGTTGAATGGCATTACATTTGAAAAATGTTATGTACATTTATTGGACAGCCATGTATGCATGAATTAATCAATTATACAATCATACAATTAATTTGACTTTGTTTTTACCAATCTAACTACAAAACAACATAACGGTAATCATTTAGTTGAATGGTAAATCTCAATTGATAAACTGGGCGAATCAAGATGTAGCCTAATTCTATTCACAATACAGGTGAATGGAAATTATTCAATAGGAGTGTCTGCATGCACTGAGTTATTGAGCTTGTTTTAGCACATTTCATGGGGCTACAGATGACAAACAATTCCTTCCATTTCAGATTTATTCTATTGGAAACGGCTAGGAAAAGTATTATTATTATTATTATTATTTTATTGTACTGATCAACAGCATTTGCATAAAAGCAATCTCTTACTTTATTAAAAGAGTGAACCATCTCTTTAAGAAAGTAATGACATCATTAAAGAGGTATTCACATGAACATTGTAGTCATTTAGTATCTTATCCAGAGCAACTGGATTCATCTGAGATAGCTAGGTGGGACAACCACATATCACAGTCATAGGAAGTCATTTTTTCCTCAATAACGTAGTCAGTAGAGTCAGAGCTAGAGGAGCAAAAGCTGATAAATTTTATTTTGACTTTGACTTTGGAATCTAGTGGAAACCAGATGAGAGGTGAGGGAGATGAAGAAGTCAATGCGTTTTTGGTGGTGAGGGAGACAAAGTGAATTTATAATGTGGGGGGAAAAAGTATTTGATCCCCTGCTGATTTTGTATGTTTTCCCACTGACAAAGAAATTATCAGTCTATAATTTTAATGGTAGGTTTATTTGAACAGTGAGAGACAGAAAAACAACAACAAAATCCAGAAAAACGCATGTCAAAAATGTTATAATTGCTAAGTATTTGACCCCTCTGCAAAACATGACCTAGTACTTGGTGGCAAAACCCTTTGTTGGCAATCACAGAGGTCAGACAGAGGTTTCTTGTAGTTGGCCACCAGGTTTGCACACATCTCAGGAGGGATTTTGTCCCACTCCTCTTTGCAGATCTTCTCCAAGTCATTAAGGTTTCGAGGCTGACTTTTGGCAACTCAAACCTTCAGCTCCCTTCACAGATGTTCTATGGGATTAAGGTCTGGAGACTGGCTAGGCCACTCCAGGACCTTCATGTGCTTCTTCTTGAGCCACTCCTTTGTTACCTTGGCCGTGTGTTTTGGGTCATTGTCATGCTGGAATACCCATCCACGACCCATTTTCAATGCCCTGGCTGATGGAAGGAGGTTCTCACCCAAGATTTGATGGCACATGGTCCATCGTCCCTTTGATGTGGTGAAGTTGTCCTATCCCCTTAGCAGAAAAACACCCCCAAAGCATAATGTTTCCACCTCTATGTTTGATGGTGGGGGTGGTGTTCTTGGGGTCGTAGGCAGCATTCCTCCTCCTCCAAACACGGCGAGTTGAGTTGATGCCATAGAGCTCCATTTTAGTTTCATCTGACCACAACACTTTCACCCAGTTGTCCTTTGAATCATTCAGATGTTCATTGGAAAACTTCAGACGGGCATGTATATGTGCTTTCTTGAGCAGGGGGACCTTGCGGGCACTGCAGGATTTCAGTCCTTCACGGTTTAGTGTGTTACCAATTGTTTTCTTGGTGACTATGGTCCCAGCTGCCTTGAGATCATTGACAAGATCCTCCTGTGTAGTTCTGGGCTGATTCCTCACCGTTCTCATGATCATTGCAACTCCACAAGGTGGGATCTTGCATGGAGCCCCAGGCCGAGGGAGATTGACAGTTCTTTTGTGTTTCTTCCATTGTTGTCACCTTCTCACCAAGCTGCTTGGTGATGGTCTTGTAGCCCATTCCAGCCTTGTGTAGGTCTACAATCTTGTCCCTGACATCCTTGGAGAGCTCTTTGGTCTTGGCCATGGTGGAGAGTTTGGAATCTGATTGATTGATTGCTTCTGTGGACAGGTGTCTTTTATACAGGTAACAAACTGAGATTTGGAGCACTCCCTTTAAGATTGTGCTGTATAAAAGACACCTGGGAGCCAGAAATCTTTCTAATTGAGAGGGGGTCAATTACTTATTTCCCTCATTAAAATGCAAATCAATTTATAACATTTTTGACGCGTTTTTCTGGATTTTTTTGTTGTTATTCTGTCTCTCACTGTTCAAATAAACCTACCATTAAACTTATAGACTGATCATTTCTTTGTCAGTGGGCAAACGTACAAAATCAGCAGGGGATCAAATACTTTTCCCCCTCACTGTAGATATCAGCATATTTTGCAAATCTGGTTTCAGCTGTAAGTGAGCAAGGAAAGTTAGCTGGCAATTAAACCTGGCAGCTACCGGCTTTGTCTAGCATTGTAAAAGTGTTCTAGCCTGTAAGGACATTGTTTTGCGAACAGTAATGAACAGTTTCAACATTTCTACATGCAGTGTTGCATTATTCAAGTGTGTTAAATTGTGTGCAGCCTGAGTGGGGAGCTAACACAGCTCAGACAGCTCTAGCAATGACTAAGTAGAGCAGGAACTCTGCTCTTCACACGGTCAAAGAGCTATGCTGATACAGACTTGGTCTTTTCAATCACGTGAGACACATTTGACAGAAGTACCGAATGTAACAGAAATTCTAGTAGGATGTATGGGTATACTGTGCAACACTAGTGTGTGTGTGTTTGTGAACGTAGGGCCCAGAATATCGGAGCATCGCTTTGAACGTGCAGGGAAAGATTTCCGCTGGCGTTTGGATCGCCCTCAGACAGGGATTTGCATTCTGGGAAAATGTGCTGACCAGCGGAGAGACAACAGACGTGAGAGACTTAGCAAACACGCTAAGCTGAAGAGAGAGAATGAATTAGTGTGTGTGTGTATGTGTGTATGTGTGTATGTGTGTATGTGTGTGTGTGTGTGTGTGTGTGTGTGTGTGTGTGTGTGTGTGTGTGTGTGTGTGTGTGTGTGTGTGTGTGTGTGTGTGTGTGTGTGTGTGTTTGTGTGTGTGTGTGTGTGTGTGTGTGTGTGTGTGTGTGTGTGTGTGTGTGTGTGTGTGTGTGTGTGTGTGTGTGTGTGTGTGTGTGTGTGTGTGGGATGTACATGTATGTGCAAATACAGATGACACACTGAATTGACTGCTCCTACCCTTGATTCGATCAGATAAGAATCACTTCAGAAACAAGACCAACAAGTGTTTTCCATCTCTGGCACACCATATAATGTACTGTAGGTACATCCTTTGCCACACCAACATTCTGTATTGAACTATTCCCTTCTCTGTCAATAGAAGCCTCTTAGAGGAAGAGGAGGAAGTTCGAAAGAGAGACAGTTAGACGAAAAGAGAGCCACGGCAGTTTGTGTGTGTGTGTGTTTGTGTGTGTGTGTGTGTGTGTGTGACAGCAGAAGAGCTGACAGAACAGGTACAGAGAGGGGTCGTGTCATCAAGCGGTCAAGAGACTCTGAACTCCAAGTGGGCTAGCACACAGGGGGCTGGGATGGAGTGATGAAGGAGGGATGGGTGGAGAGGTGCATGAACATCAGCAGATATATTATCATGTATGAAATGAACACTATACTGTTAAACTATAGTATATATTTACTGTTAAACTATAGTATATATTTAATGTTACACGACAGTATATATTTGCTGTTAAAATGTAGTATATATTTACTGTTAAACTATAGTATATATTTACTGTTAAAATATAGTATATATTTACTGTTACACTAGAGTGTATATTTACTGTTAAACTATAGTATATATTTACTGTTAAAATATAGTATATATTTACTGTTACACTATAGTATATATTTACTGTTAAAATATAGTATATATTTACTGTTACACTAGAGTGTATATTTACTGTTACACTATAGTATATATTTACACTACAGTATATACTTACTGTTACAGTATAGTGTATATTTACTGTTAAAATATAGTGTATATTTACTGTTACACTAGAGTATATATTTACTGTTACACTAGAGTGTATATTTACTGTTACAGTATAGTGTATATTTACTGTTAAAATATAGTGTATATTTACTGTTACACTAGAGTGTATATTTACTGTTAAACTATAGTATATATTTACTGTTAAAATATAGTATATATTTACTGTTACACTATAGTATATATTTACTGTTAAAATATAGTATATATTTACTGTTACACTAGAGTGTATATTTACTGTTACACTATAGTATATATTTACACTACAGTATATACTTACTGTTACAGTATAGTGTATATTTACTGTTAAAATATAGTGTATATTTACTGTTACACTAGAGTATATATTTACTGTTACACTAGAGTGTATATTTACTGTTACAGTATAGTGTATATTTACTGTTAAAATATAGTGTATATTTACTGTTACACTAGAGTGTATATTTACTGTTAAACTATAGTATATATTTACTGTTAAAATATAGTATATATTTACTGTTACACTATAGTATATATTTACTGTTAAAATATAGTATATATTTACTGTTACACTAGAGTGTATATTTACTGTTACACTATAGTATATATTTACACTACAGTATATACTTACTGTTACAGTATAGTGTATATTTACTGTTAAAATATAGTGTATATTTACTGTTACACTAGAGTATATATTTACTGTTACACTAGAGTGTATATTTACTGTTACAGTATAGTGTATATTTACTGTTAAAATATAGTGTATATTTACTGTTACACTAGAGTATATATTTACTATTACACTACAGTATATTTTTACTGTTACACTACAGTATATATTTACTGTTACACTAGAGTGTATATTTACTGTTACACTATAGTATATATTTACACTACAGTATATACTTACTGTTACACTAGAGTGTATATTTACTGTTACAGTATAGTGTATATTTACTGTTAAAATATAGTGTATATTTACTGTTACACTAGAGTATATATTTACTGTTACACTAGAGTATATATTTACTGTTACACTATAGTGTATATTTACTGTTACAGTAGAGTGTATATATACTGTTACACTAGAGTGTATATATTCTGTTACAATAGAGTGTATATTTCTTACATGATAAGATTTTGATAAAAAAAACTTTCACCTGTTGTAATAGCCATGTATATTATCTGATTAATGTGGTATTTAGTTACCTGACACAAGAACAAGCCATTTTATCAGAAAATATCATTGAGTATCAGAAATTGCTGTCTGTAAGGCCTCCGGAATGATGCAGTGGTCTAGGGCACATCACAGACCTGGGTCCGATCCCAGGCTGTGTCACAACCGGCCTTGACCGGGAGTCCCATAGGGCGGCTCACAATTGGCCTAGCGTCGTCTGGGTAAGGGGAGGTTTTGGCTGGGTTGTGACACAGCCAGCTTTACTTGGCTCATCACGCTTTAGCGACTCCTTGTGGCAGGCTGGGAGCCTGCAGGCTGACCTCGGTTGTCAGTTGAACGGTTTATCCTCCAACACATTGATGCAGCATTGATGGCGGGCCATGTTTCGGAGGACTCATTACTCAACCTTCTCCTCCCGAGCCCGTTGGGGAGTTGCAGCGATGAGACCGAAATAAATACAAAAAAATAAATAATTTGCTGTCTGTCTAGACAGAAAAATACTCTGTAAGATTTTGCAGTAAAAAAAAATGTCATAGTTGCTGCTTTTTTCCTTTATTGAGCAGCATACATACATATATTTGATCAAATATTGTATCAGTATTTAAGAGTTGATTTACTAATGACCTACCCCTGTTATTCCTTTCTCGCTTATTGCTGCTCTCTTCCTCCCTTTCTCATGCGCATGCACACAAACGCACACACACACGCACACACACCCACATGCACGCACGCACACACACACACACACACACACACACACACACACACACACACACACACACACACACACACACACACACACACACACACACACACACACACACACACACACACACACACGCACACACACACACACACACACACCACAGTGTGCGCTCACTTCATAAAGACCCTTCTAACTACCTCATTTATTTCCCACCAAATTAACTCACTCTCACTCCTGATTAATGATTTAATCTAAATGAATCAAATTAAAAATTATATTTCCAAAGCCCACAAAAAGAGGAAAAAGACGAGGGAGAAAGAGACCATTCCCTCTTAACAAATGAGCCTTCAAATAATAAAGGATGACCAGGAGAAGAGGAGAGGGGGAGGAGAGGAGGAGGAGAGGAGAAGGGGGCAGTAATGAAATGGGAATGGCCAGGTAAAGAGAGAGGGGGAGGAAGACAGAGAGAGAGAAGAGAGGTAGGGAGAGAGGGAAAAAAGGAAGAGAAAAATTGAGATTGAGGAAGCTGGATGAGAGTGGGATATGTGATTGGGCAGGTAGAGAGAGAGAGGGGAGGCGCAGAAGAGAGAGAAATTGAGAAACAGCAAAAATAAGAAGTAGAAAATAATAAGGGTTAGGGAAGGATGTGGTAAGTAGAGAGAGGATAGAGAGAGGAGGAGTGAGACAAAGGAGAAGAGAAAGCTGGGTTGAATTCCTCTGAGGGTTCCTGTAATTATAGTGTCACTTTCACAAACTACACCTCCTCTCTCATCCCTGCATCCCTATTGCATTGTTCCCTTCTTTGCTTCATTTTTCATCCCCCCTCTCCCTCATCTTCCACTCTTCCCTGACAGGACATTACATTATATTATAGCCAGGTCAGCCTAGTTACCAAGGCTTTAGTTTAGCAGGCTAACACAGTCATGTTAGCACATTGAAAGTGTCAGTAAGTCACCGAGTGAACTATAAAAAAGTCACCCATGTGAGTGAGAGGAGGAGGAGGAGGAGGAGGAGGAGGAGGAGGAGGAGGAGGAAGGACAGGGTAGGTGGATGTTGACTGATGTTGTTGTGTTGTGATATAATGTTTAAAATGTACACACACACACACACACACGTGTACACACTCTTAGAAAAAAACTTCTATCTAGAGCTTAAAAGGGTTATTCAGCTGTCCCCATAGGAGAACATTTTGAAGCCATCTTTTGTTCCCAGGTAGAACCCTTTTGAGTTCCACATAGAACCCTTTACACAGACGGTTCTACATGGAACCCAAAATAGTTCTACCTGGAAGCAGAAAGGGTTCTCCTATGGGGACAGCTGAAGAACCCTTTAGGAAGGACAAGGACACGTAGGGCTGTCAGATGTCCCGCTGGCTTAATAGACAGTGTGATGAAGGGGAATCATTCCCAGCGTGGGAATATTGCTGAGGACCAATATCTCGATCCAAGCTGATCCGATCACCATGGATTTTACCCTGGCCCAGCGCCGTTCCGTGTGTGTTCGGACAATTGAAGGATTGTGTGTGAAATGCCATTGACACATTTGTGCTTTTGTAGGAAAAACAACAAAGAGAGAGACACATGAGAAGAGACATGATTGATTTCAGATGACCGACACACACACACACACACACACACACTGTGTGTTTGTTTATGTGTGTGTGAGTGTGAGAGAGAGAGAGAGAGAGAGAGAGAGCCCTTGAATTGAATTGAATTGAATTGAGAGAGAGGGAGAGAGAGACTGACCAACAATCTAATACTTTACAGGCAAATGTATCCCTGTAACTCTACACCAGCAAAGCAAATGCTCTAATATAGCAACATCATGCATCTTCACCATCACATACTGCTATTAAGAATGTCTGCTACAACACAACTAGTGTTGTGTTGTTTTGTTGAATCTTTAATAATGGCATCGATAAAGTTCCCTATTCAAAGCTATTTTGAAACCTCCCTATCACACTCCACACTCCCACACAATCCCTCAGGAGAGAGGGAAGAAGATAGAAAGAGGGAGGGAGAGAGAGGGATAGAGAGAGGGGGGAGGAAGAGAGCAGAGAGAGAGACAGACAGCGACAGAAAGAGAGAGAGGGAGGGAGGGAGGGAGGGAGACAGAGAGAGAGAGGGAGAGAGAGGGATAGAGAGAGGGGGGAGGAAGAGAGCAGAGAGAGAGACAGACAGCGACAGAAAGAGAGAGAGGGAGGGAGGGAGACAGAGAGAGAGAGAGGGAGAGAGAGGGATAGAGAGAGGGGGGAGGAAGAGAGCAGAGAGAGAGACAGACAGCGACAGAAAGAGAGAGAGGGAGGGAGGGAGAGAGAGGGAGAGAGAGGTAAATGTATAAGGCAGGCCATTCAGTAGTTTTATGGTAATTGAGGTTGTTATGTGGCTGATGTGTGGACAGGGCCTTTCTCTCTATCCACCCCTCTCTCCATTCCCTCAGACTAGTGGTTAGACTTTTGGGCCAGTAACCGAAAGGCTGATAAGGTAAAAATCTGTCGTTCTGCCCCTGAGCAAGGCAGTGTCCCAGGCGCCGAAGACGTGAATGTCGATTAAGGCAGCCCCCCTCACCTCTCTGATTCAGAGGGGCTGGGTTAAATGCAGAAGACACGTTTCAGTTGAGGGCATTCAGTTGTACAACTGACTAGGCATGCCCTTTTCCTTTCCCTCCCTCCCTCCCTCCCTCCCTCCCTCCCTCCCTCCCTCCCTCCCTCCCTCCCTCCCTCCCTCCCTCCCTCCCTCCCTCCCTCCCTCCCTCCCTCCCTCCCTCCCTCCCTCCTTCTCTCCATCCCTCCCTCCCCTTCCCCTCTCTCCATCCTTCTCTCCATCACTCCCTCCCTCCCTCCTCTTCCCCTCCCTCCATCCTTCTCTCCATCGCTCCCTCCTCTTCCCCTCCCTCCATCCTTCTCTCCATCGCTCCCTCCCTCCCCTTCACCTCTCTCCATCCTTCTCTCCATCCCTCCCTCCCCTTCTCCTTCCACTCCCTCCATCCTTCTCTCCATCGCTCCCTCCCTCCCCTTCCCCTTCCTCCATCCTTCTCTCCATCACTCCCTCCCTCCCCCTCCCCTCTCTCCATCCTTCTCTCCATCCCTCCCTCCCCTTCCCCTCTCTCCATACTTCTCTCCACCCCTCCCTCCCTCCCCTTCCCCTCTCTCCATCCTTCTCTCCATCCCTCCCTCCCCTTCCCCTCTCTCCATCCTTCTCTCCATCCCTCCTTCACTCCCCTTCCCCTCTCTCCATCCTTCTCTCCACCCCTCCCTCCCTCCCCTTCCCCTCTCTCCATCCTTCTCTCCATCCCTCCCTCCCCTTCCCCCCTCTCCATCCTTCTCTCCATCCCTCCCTCCCCTTCCACTCTCTCCATCCCGCCCTCCCCTTCCCCTCTCTCTCTCCATCCTTCTCTCCATCGCTCCCTCCCTCCCCTTCCCCTCTCTCCATCCTTCTCTCCATCCCTCCCTCCCCTTCCCCTCTCTCCATCCTTCTCTCCATCCCTCCTTCCCTCTCCATCTTCACTCCTATAGTTGATGCAATAACAGAGCACCGTTCCTTTCAGGGCTGGGGGACTGATGGACAGTTAGATAGGCTTAGACAATGGCTCCTGTTTAAAACTATATAGAATTCTATATATAGAATTCTATAGAATTAGACAATGGTTTCTGTGGTATAAAGAGGTGATTAACCAAATCCAACCAAAATCAGACACACATAAATGATCACAGCAGTGTTTACTGTCCTGGACTGAGATAATGTTCCTATGCTATGTGACGACCGAGAACGGATGAGAGAGAAAGAGGGAGAGGGGATGATAAGAGAGGTGTGTGTGTCTTCATGGGGAGTGGCAAGAGCTGAAATGAGAACAGATCAGTGGAGCGATGCCCTGGGCCGTGGGCAGGTGGCTGTGTGTGTGTGTGTGTGTGTGTGTGTGTGCTCCTTGCAACCATTAGATAGCAGGGGAGATGCTCCCTGTTCCCGTACTCAGACTTCACCTGGTGCTGTGTGTATGTATGTGTAGTCAGCCATCGATCCCAAATCAAATCAAATCAAATCAAATCAAATGTATTTTTATAGCCCTTCGTACATCAGTTGATATCTCAAAGTGCTATACAGAAACCCAGCCTAAAACCCCAAACAGCAAGCAATGCAGGTGTAGAAGCATCCCAGTCCAACATACAAAGATACAGTGAGAAAGAAAAAAATGTTGCTAGTCAACAAAACATAACACTGTATTAGTGTATTAGTGTGTGTTAGTGTATTAGTGTGTGTTAGTGTATTAGTGTGTATTAGTGTGTGTTAATGTGTGTTAGTGTATTTGTGTGTGTTAGTGAATTAGTGTGTATTAGTGTACTGCCGTAGTGTGTATTAGAGGATTCGTGTGTATAGTGTGTATTAGAGTATTAGTGTGCATTAGTGGGGTATTAGTGTATTAGTGTATATTAGTGTATTAGTGTGTATTAGTGTATTAGTGGGTAGTAGTGTATTGTTGTATATTAGCATATTTGTGTATATTAGTGTATTCATGTGTATTAGTATTCATGTGTATTCGTGTGTATTAGTGTATTCATGTGTATTAGTGTGTATTAGTGTATTCATGTGTATTAGTGTTTATTCATGTATTAGTGTGTATTAGTGCTGATAAGACTGGGAACATAGTGATTGACAGGACCGTGACTCTCACAGAAACACTCTATTGAGGCTAACACAGATACACTCTTGAGGCAAACAAGTTTGTGTGTGTTTGGTTGTCTTGAGTGTGTTTGGTTGTCTGAGTGTGTTTGGTTGTCTGAGTGTGTTTGGTTGTCTGAGTGTGTTTGGTTGTCTGAGTGCATCGACATCAGGCATTTTCAAAAGCAATAGACCCATGACTGTGTGTGTGTGTGTGTGTGTGTGTGTGTGTGTGTGTGTGACTATGGGAATGTCTCCTACACACATACATTCTCTCTCCCAGGCAGGCTGCTCCAGTCCCAGATATCCATTAGCTCTCCTATGTCTCCACAGACAGATACAGCCGCTGCACTCCTCTGGGACCAGACCACCAAGGCACCACTAGTCTCAACTTGCTAGTCTGACGCAAAAGTGAAATAAAAAATGAACAGTAAACATTACACACAAAAGTTGCAAAATACATTTCTAATGTCATATTATGTCTATATACAGTGTTGTAACGATGTGCAAATAGTTAAAGTAGAGACGAGGAAAATAAATAAACTTAAATGTGGGTTTTATTTACAATGGTGTTTGTTCTTCTCTGGTTGCTCATTTCTTGTGGCAACAGGTCACAAATCTTGCTGCTGTGATGTCACACTGTGTTATTTTACCCAGTAGATATGGGAGTTTATCAAAATTGGGGGTTTATCAAATGTGTGGGTCTGTGTAATCTGAGAGAAATATGTGTCTCTAATATGGTCATACATTTGGCAGGAAGTTAGGAAGTGCAGCTCAGTTTCCACCTCATTTTGCGCATAGTGAGCACATAGCCTGTCTTCTCTTGAGAGCCAGGTCTGCCTATGGCAGCCTTTCTCAATAGCAAGGCTATGCTCACTGAGTCTGTACATATTGAAAGCTTTCCTTAAGTTTGGATCAGTCACAGTGGGCAGGTATTCTGCCACTGTGTACTCTCTGTTCAGGGCCAAATAGCATTCTAGTTTGCTCAGTTTTTTATACATTTTTTTCAATGTGTCAAGTAATTATCTTTTTGTTTTCTCATGATTTGGTTGGGTCTAATTGTGTTGCAGTCCTGGAGCTCTGTGGGGTCTGTTTGTGTTTGTGAACAGAGCCCCATGACCAGCTTGCTTAGGGGACTATTCTTCAGGCTCATCTCTCTGTAGGTGATGGCTTTGTTATGGAAGGTTTCGGAATCGCTCTTAGGTGGTTGTAGGTGGTTACGTGGTTCTCTCTCTCTCTCTCTCTCTCTCTCTCTCTCTCTCTCTCCTCTCTCTCTCTCTCTCTCTCTCTCAATTCACTTCCATTCAAATCAATTCAAGGGGCTTTATTGGCATGGGAAACATGCGTTAACATTGCCAAAGCAAGTGAGGTAGATAATATACAAAAGTGAAATAAACAATCAAAATTAACAGTAAACATTACACATACAGAAGTTTCAAAACAATAAAGACATTACAAATGTCATATTATGTATATATACAGTCTCTCTCTCTGTCTCCAGCAGACAGAAAATACAAACTGTGTAAGGGAAACAGGTAGTCATAACATCTCTTCTCCTCCCCCTGTATGTCTATATCCCTTCTGTCTGGTGGAACCAGGGAACTATATTATTGGGTAAAGAGCCCTTCCTCCATCCCCACTAGAACCACTAAAGAGCCGTTCCTCCATCCCCACTAGAACCACTAAAGAGCCGTTCCTCCATCCCCACTAGAACCACTAAAGAGCCCTTCCTCCATCCCCACTAGAACCACTAAAGAGCCGTTCCTCCATCCCCACTGGAACCACTAAAGAGCCGTTCCTCCATCCCCACTGGAACCACTAAAGAGCCGTTCCTCCATCCCCACTAGAACCACTAAAGAGCCGTTCCTCCATCCCCACTGGAACAACTAAAGAGCCCTTCCTCCATCCCCACTGGAACCACTAAAGAGCCCTTCCTCCATCCCCACTAGAACCACTAAAGAGCCCTTCCTCCATCCCCACTAGAACCACTAAAGAGCCGTTCCTCCATCCCCACTGGAACCACTAAAGAGCCCTTCCTCCATCCCCACTAGAACCACTAAAGAGCCGTTCCTCCATCCCCACTGGAACCACTAAAGAGCCCTTCCTCCATCCCCACTGGAACCACTAAAGAGCCCTTCCTCCATCCCCACTAGAACCACTAAAGAGCCGTTCCTCCATCCCCACTGGAACCACTAAAGAGCCCTTCCTCCATCCCCACTAGAACCACTAAAGAGCCCTTCCTCCATCCCCACTGGAACCACTAAAGAGCCCTTCCTCCATCCCTACTAGAACCACTAAAGAGCCCTTCCTCCATCCCCACTGGAACCACCAAAGAGCCCTTCCTCCATCCCTACTAGAACCACTAAAGAGCCCTCCCTCCACCCCCACTAGAACCACTAAAGAGCCCTTCCTCCATCCCTACTAGAACCACTAAAGAGCCCTTCCTCCATCCCCACTGGAACCACTAAAGAGCCCTTCCTCCATCCCTACTAGAACCACTAAAGAGCCCTTCCTCCATCCCTACTAGAAACACTAAAGAGCCGTTCCTCCATCCCCACTAGAACCACTAAAGAGCCCTTCCTCCATCCCCACTGGAACCACTAAAGAGCCCTTCCTCCATCCCCACTAGAACCACTAAAGAGCCCTCCCTCTACCCCCACTAGAACCTCTAAAGAGCCCTTCCTCCATCCCCACTGGAACCACTAAAGAGCCCTTCCTCCATCCCCACTGGAACCACCAAAGAGCCCTTCCTCCATCCCTACAAGAACCACTAAAGAGCCCTCCCTCCACCCCCACTAGAACCACTAAAGAGCCCTCCCTCCACCCCCACTAGAACCACTAAAGAGCCCTTCCTCCATCCCCACTGGAACCACTAAAGAGCCCTTCCTCCATCCCCACTAGAACCACTAAAGAGCCCTACCTCCACCCCCACTAGAACCACTAAAGAGCCCTTCCTCCACCCCCACTAGAACCACTAAAGAGCCCTCCCTCTACCCCCACTAGAACCACTAAAGAGCCCTTCCTCCATCCCTACTGGAACCACTAAAGAGCCCTTCCTCCATCCCCACTGGAACCACTAAAGAGCCCTCCCTCTACCCCCACTAGAACCACTAAAGAGCCCCCCTCAGGTCACTACTAACTGAGCGAGCAGAGGGTCCCCACTACCCCCCTGTACCCTCTAATTGAGTGTTCTGTCTGGATGCCATGGGAGACAGGAAGTGCTTGTTAGCCCCGCCCCCTGACCTTTCTCTCTGGCTGACGCATCATTATGACCTCATTAAACTCTGCCAAACAGCCACCGCCAGAGGGGAAATACCACAGGGAGAGTGGATGTGTCATGTGGGACTTAACCTCTGCTAGTCACATCTCTCCTTCCTTCCTTCCTTCCTTTCTTCCTTTCTCCCTCTTCCAGAGGGGCGGCAGGGTAGCCTAGTGGTTAGAGCGTTGGACTAGTAACCGGCAAGTTCAAATCCCCGAGCTGACAAGGTACAAATCTGTCATTCTGCCCCTGAACAGGCAGTTAACCCACTGTTCCTAGGCCGTCATTGAAAATAAGAATTTGTTCTTAACTGACTTGCCTAGTAAAATAAAGGTAAAATAAATACAAAAATAAAAGAGAAGAAGATGGATTTTTAGGAAATAGGCCACAGTGATGTATGTGTGTAGGGGAGGCCACAGTGATGTATGTGTGTAGGGGAGGCCACAGTGATGTATGTGTGTAGGGGAGGCCACAGTGATGTATGTGTGTAGGGGAGGCCACAGTGATGTATGTGTGTAGGGGAGGCCACAGTGATGTATGTGTGTAGGGGAGGCCACAGTGATGTATGTGTGTAGGGGAGGCCACAGGAACACACAAAAGGCTGGTTTGTCTGGTTGCTTAGAGGACGACGTGTCACATCAAGCTACCGATGTACACCCCCCCCCCCCCTCCCACTGTACGACCAATGCCAGCTGTTTGTGTCCATCTGTGTCCTTTACATACAATCTGACCTGAGGTTTGGATCCAGCTGGTAAACTAGGGGGAGTGTGTGTGTGTTCAACATACTGTGTCTACCTGATAGGGACTTACAGCAGGGAAAACAGCCTGCAGTATGTGCAGTGTGAGACAATGAGAGCTGGCACTGTGCTGTACACACACACACACACACAAACACACACACACACATACACACACACACACACGCCCGGGCTCGACCGGATAAGAGAGGCGATGAGATGTACATTCAGCTTAAAACAAACTGACTGTGGGGAGATGCACGCCAAGACAGAAATGCACTGGGAGAGTGTGTGTCTGTGTATGTATGTGTCTTTGAGTGTGTGTGTGTGTCTCTGAGTGTGTGTGTTTATGTGTGTGTATGTGTGTGTGTGTGTGTGTGTGTGTGTGTGTGTGTGTGTGTGTGTGTGTGTGTGTGTGTCTGTGTGTGTGTGTGTGTGTGTGCGTGTCTCCTCTCTGATGGATATGTGTTTGGAATGGGGTGAAACCCTGGCTGTCAGGAGGGGTGAATGGGGGAGTGTGTTTGTCTGTGTTTGGGGGAGTGTGTTTGTCTGTGTTTGGGGGAGTGTGTTTGTCTGTGTTTGTTGTCTCTGTTTGTGTTTGTCTGTGCCTGTGTGTGTGTGTGTGTGTGTGTGTGTGTGTGTGTGTGTGTGTGTGTGTGTGTGTGTGTGTGTGTGTGTGTTGCGTATGACGGTGGAGAGTGGGTACTTGCGATATACAGGAGACATAAATACAGGGACCATGTGTGTGAGAAAAAGGAAGAGACGAGAAGAGGGGTTGAGGAAGAACGTTGGAAAAGCAGCAGAGATGTGAATACTGAGACGATGACAGGAAGAGGGGAGAAGAGGAGGAGGGGAGGAGGGAGAAGAGAAGGAGAGGAGGAGAGGAGGAGGGGAGAAGAGGAGGAGAGGAGGAGGGGAGACAAGGAGAAGAGGAGGAGGGGAGGAGGGAGAAGAGAAGGAGAGGAGGAGAGGAGGAGGGGAGAAGAGGAGGAGAGGAGGAGGGGAGAAAAGGAGGAGAGGAGGAGAGGAGGAGGGGAGAAGAGGAGGAGAGGAGGAGAGGAGGAGGGAGAAGAGGAGGAGAGGAGGAGAGGAGGAGGGGAGGAGAGGAGGAGAGGAGGAGGGGAGGAGGGAGCAGAGGAGGAGAGGAGGAGAGGAGGAGGGGAGGGAGAGGAGGAGAGAGGGAGGGGAGAAGAGGGAGAAGAGTAAGAGAGGAAGGGAGGAAGAGGAAGAGAGGAGGAGGTGAGAAGAGGA
>NC_034180.2:41552161-41585475 GCF_002021735.2 Oncorhynchus kisutch
ATGCTCATAAATACCGATGCAGTGTCACTGTCACTCAGATTCACACACTTCATTCAGAAATCATGTTTACTGATATCAGTCAGACATCAGTCCCATTGATCTATAAGCTTATTTTAGTAAATACCATAATCTAAGCATCTCATCACAAGTGATTCAGTAAGGATGAGTGTAGGTATACATCCATCTATTAATCTCCTATCTTTATTAAAGCCACTGAAAGCTGTTTAACGACATAAAGCCTGAACCCTGACCCCTGACCCTAACCTCTAACCTCTAATCATAATCTCTGGCCTGTGTCTGTTAATTGATTCCTCTTGGAACCCAAACAATCAGATCAGAAAAACTTATAGCACATTGTTTTATCGCTCAGTACATGTTGTAAACACTGGAAATATCCTATTGAAACTGGTTTATTAGCTATAAGTGGCAGGTAGCCTAGTGGTTAGAGCTTTGGGCAGGTAACAAAAGGATGCTGGATCGAATCCCTGAGCTGACAAGGTCAAAAACTACCATTCTGCCCCCAAACAAGACAATTAACCCACTGTTCCTTGGTAAGTTGTCATTCTAAGTAAGAATTTGCCTAGCTAAATAAAAAATAATCAGGGAATGTGTTTTTGCAGTATGGGGCTAGGGGCGCCTAAAATAACAAAAAACAGGTCTGATCGCTAACCCCTAACCAGTAACCCTAAGCAGAGGGAACGTGAAAGCCAACCTTGGATGGTCCTCTTGAAGAAGGCCTTGCAGGCCTCGCAGGAGGCCACGCCGTAGTGGTAGCCCGAGGCGATGTCGCCACACACCAGGCACAGCCGCTTGGGCATGGAATTCAACATGTACTCGCACTTGATCTGCGAGTCCTCCCCAATGGTGCTGGAGCAGTCTTCGTAGCGCTTGGAGGCCCCAGCAGGGCCCAGGGGGCCGGCCCCAGGCCCGTACAGGGTGGGGGAGTCCAGGCCGTTCTGGTGGCCGTTCATGGTAGAGCTGTAGGAGCCGCTGGCGTCACTGGAGCCCCCAGGGCTGTGGTGGTTGATGCTGTCTGCCAGGGAGGCGGGGCTGGAGGGCTCTGTCTTAATGTAGGATGGGCAGCTGGACTCTAGGTGGCGCTCTTTGCTGGACATTCTGCACAGGTGCCTGGATGGAGGGAGGTAGAGGGGGAGGGAGGTAGAGATGGAGGGAGGTAGAAGAAGAGAAAGAGAGAGAGAGAGAGAGAGAGAGGAGGGTGGGAGGTAGGTGAGAAAGGAGGGAGGGAGGAGAGAGTGGAGAACATATTGTCATAGGTGAGTTAATCGTAATAAAAAATGAAAACATGTTAACATCTTACCAAATACTTTGCAAAATAGTTGTCTTTTTATAGTGACATCATACTAAATCTAACTACTGGATTATTCTCAGAAAAATGTCCAAATAAAAGACCTATAATATAAATGGAATGTGTATGAGAGAGACAGAGAGTGTGGGAATGTGTGTGTGTGTTGAGGGAGGCCTGTAGAAGCGTCTCTAGCCTACAGCCATCAGTCACTCTCTAGTCAATAGCAACTTGTTCTACATGAGAGTAATCACGAAGGAGGCACAGCGCTGCTCAATCATGCCTGAGACAGCCACTCACAGCAAACAGCAAACAACACACACACACGTGTGCGCACACACACATGCGCACAAGAAAGACCAATGCTCAGATATACTAAACACACATAAAACACATATCAGAGACAACACACACACTAAGAGATGAGGAATCTGAAGGAAAGTACTTCACCCCACCCCTTCCAGTCCCCTGTTCAATAGCATCAACCTATTTAGTGGCAACACCCCCTCATCTCCTTCACCCCACCCCTTCCAGTCCCCTGTTCAATAGCATCAACCTATTTAGTGGCAACACCCCCTCATCTCCTTCACCCCACCCCTTCCAGTCCCCTGTTCAATAGCATCAACCTATTTAGTGGCAACACCCCCTCATCTCCTTCACCCCACCCCTTCCAGTCCCCTGTTCAATAGCATCAACCTATTTAGTGGCAACACCCCCTCATCTCCTTCACCCCACCCCTTCCAGTCCCCTGTTCAATAGCATCAACCTATTTAGTGGCAACACCCCCTCATCTCCTTTACCACACCCCTTCCAGTCCCCTGTTCAATAGCATCAACCCATTTAGTGGCAACACCCCCTCATCTCCTTCACCCCACCCCTTCCAGTCCCCTGTTCAATAGCATCAACCTATTTAGTGGCAACACCCCCTCATCTCCTTCACCCCACCCCTTCCAGTCCCCTGTTCAATAGCATCAACCTATTTAGTGGCAACACCCCCTCATCTCCTTCACCCCACCCATTCCAGTCCCCTGTTCAATAGCATCAACCTATTTAGTGGCAACACCCCCTCATCTCCTTCACCCCACCCCTTCAGTTCCTAAGAGTGTACTGTTAATGGCAGCTGTAATTAATAGATCTCTCTCTCTCTCTCTCTCTGAAAGGGAAAACACAAAGTGGTGTTTTAATTAAAGAGTGATGCTACCTCAATGAGTGCTCTAAAATCCAGTCATCTTGTAAAACACTGAACTGTACTGAGACCTAGAAACCAGACATGGGAGGAGGGAGAGTAGGAGAAACAGGGGAGGGATGGAGGGAAGGAAGGAGAGAGAGAGGGAAAGAGAGAGAGAGAGAGGGAGAGAGAGAGAGAGGCAAGGAGGAGAGAAGGGTATGGAAAAATATTTCCCACAATGTTGACTTAAATCAGCTGTCTTCCTCAAGCTGATTAATCCTGAAAAACCTTCCTTTCTCTCTCTCTTTCTCTCTCTCTCTCTCTCTCTCTCTCTCTCTCTCCCTCTCTCTCTCCCTGTCTCTCTCTCTCTCTCTCACACACACACACACACACACACACACACACACACACACACACACACACACACACACACACACACACGGGCAGGTAGCCTAGCGGTTAGGGAATTGGGCTAGTAAGTGGAAGGTCGCTAGTTTGAATCCCCGGTGGAAGGTCGCTAGTCTGAATCCTGAGCCGATGAGGTAAAAACATCTGCCCATGTGCCCTTGAGCAAGGCACTTAACCCTCATTGCGCCAGGGGCATGGCAGACCCTGTGTCTCAAAAAACAGATTTCCATTTCACACGTGAATTACAGTTTTTTACAATCTCTCTGGCACTAATATCAGAACCTTGATGTCATTTTTCAACACTCTAGAAACAAAACTCACAACCTATGAACAAAATGCAAATTTTTAAAAACTCTAACACTTTTCCCAATTGCTTGGATACAATACACATAAAGCTAAGATCATTTGTTCACTGAACTAAAATCACCTGTTCAAAATGACACAACTTAACATCAAAGAATTACCATTTCAAAATGCAATTCACACATTACATCTGGGATGACTGTCTATTCATGTCATTACAATGATTGAACTATCAAGTGATACAACTGCTCAAAATGATAAATGTTGCATTACTCTTAATTCATAGTTTTATGTTTTGTTTATTGCACCATTCTCTGTAAACTCTAGAGACTGTAGTGCGTAAAAATCCCACGAGGCCAGTTGTTACTGAGATGCTGGAATCACCATGTGTGGCACCACGGTCAAAGTTGCTTAGATTACACATCTTGGTCAAACAAGAACTAAAGTTCTCTACTCTATATATTCTATATATTGAGTTGCAGACAGCCATACGATTCGCTGTTCGAAGCAGTAGGCTATTTGCGTTAACACGCATGTGTACCTAATAAAGTGGCCGGTGAGTGTATGTATTCAGGCCCTTGTAATATTTTTTCCAATACTGCCAACTTGTTACTGATGATTGATTTCACATTGTGGTACGAGTATATAGTGAAATGAGTGGTATCCACCTACAACAACATAGTGATAACATGGAGCTGGCAGGTGATCCAGGTCATAAGTGGTCAAGCTGTGGGAGGAGGAAGACGTGGTGGTCAAAGGAATGGCAGGGGACAAGAACCTCTTCTTTTTGAGAGGTGTGTGGGAACGTGGTAGAGGACACGGACCAAGACAGCGGCAGCAACAGCAAAGAGTGTCCAATGAAATCCAAGCAATAGTTGTAGACCATGTCATAAATCATGGCATCACAATGACTGAGGCAGCTACAATGATTCAACCACACCTCAGAAGATCAACGGTGGCCTCAATCATCAGAACTTTCCACAATGAGAAGCGGTAAGTCCTCAGCGTGCACTAAACATTAGGCTACTCTCAATTATCAAATGACTGTATACTGTGTACCACAGAGTAGGTGATGTGACTAAATGTGTTCTTACTTTAATTGTCCCTACAGAATTGAGACTCTGCCAAATAGGGGAGGCAGAGGCAACGTTCTGACTGACCAACAAGAGCGGGCTGTGTCAATTTGGGTCGGGCCAGAAATGATATTCACCTTACAGAAATTTGTCAGTACATCTTGGACGTTCAACAACCTGGAAGCCATACCGTTTCCCGACTATTACACGCATGCTGGAAAGGCCCCAGGTGTCTCTAAAACAGCTATACCGTGGGCCTTTTGAAAGAAATGCAGAGTGAAGCAACTGAGGAATGAGTATGTTCAGGTATGTTCAGTTTCAAAATGCCTGTTATGAAAAATTCCCCCAAAATTCTACATCAATTCTCTTTCCAAAATGTATTTTTAGAGGGTGATGGAGCTGGATACTAACAAAAACCATCACAACTTCCTCTTTTTGGATGAGGCAGGCTTCCACCTGGCCAAGACAAGGAGGAGAGGTCAGAATTTCATTGGCCAGCGGGCAACAATCCAAGTACCTGGACAACGTGGGGCCAACATCACCATGTGTATGGCTATATCAGAAGATGGTGTGGTGGGATGCAGACCTCGTTTGGATCATATAATGCAGCTCTCCTTTTAACCTTCCTTGATGAGCTAAATCAGGTCTGTAGAGCTGATGGCGTGACCTATGTCATTGTGTGGGATAATGTCAGGTTCCACCAGGCTCAAATGGTGCAAGCATGGTTTCAGGCCTATCCACAATTTACCACCCTGTACTTACCCCCATATTCTCCTTTTCTTAATCCGATTGAGGAATTTTTCTCCACATGGAGGTGGAAGGTATATGATAGGTGCTCTCACAAACAAGCCAGTAAGCCAGGTGAGGAACACTGCAGTGATGTTTTACAGTAAGCCAGGTGAGGAACACTGCAGTGATGTTTTACAGTAAGCCAGGTGAGGAACACTGCAGTGATGTTTTACAGTAAGCCAGGTGAGGAACACTGCAGTGATGTTTTACAGTAAGCCAGGTGAGGAACACTGCAGTGATGTTTTACAGTAAGCCAGGTGAGGAACACTGCAGTGATGTTTTACAGTAAGCCAGGTGAGGAACACTGCAGTGATGTTTTACAGTAAGCCAGGTGAGGAACACTGCAGTGATGTTTTACAGTAAGCCAGGTGAGGAACACTGCAGTGATGTTTTACAGTAAGCCAGGTGAGGAACACTGCAGTGATGTTTTACAGTAAGCCAGGTGAGGAACACTGCAGTGATGTTTTACAGTAAGCCAGGTGAGGAACACTGCAGTTGATGTTTTACTGTAGTTTGTTTCATTTTTGTAGATAATAATTTTTGCTTTGATTCATCGAAGCCTGTGTTGTGATTTTATTGTATTTCATCAATACATTTCAGATTTTGTTCAATGATTCCACTGTGTCTGTAGTATTCTCTCTACTAGTCCTTTTACAGTGATGTATTTACGTGAAGTGCCATAATGAAACATGTATCACATATTTTGTACTACAATATTTCATGATTGTACGAACAACTACACAGTGAAACTATCGGTATCTTGTGTGTGGGTGAACTAAATGAATGTTCCTATGGTATTTCATGATAAATTAGTTATTTGAACCAATGATTCTGCGGGTGCAAGGTTTTAAGATCTGACTGCGCAATGCAATGTTTTGAACATTGTACAGCCTGTGTTACAAGTGATGACCGTAATGAGTTATGTGTCTGGAGTTTTGAAAAAATGACCGCAAGGTTCTGAAATTAGGGTAAAAGTGACTGTAAAACTGTAATACACACTTTTACGGTATCAGTCAAATGTTTGGACACACCTATTCGTTCAAGGGAAATTTATACATTGAAGAATAATAGTGAAGACATCAAATTCTTCAAAGTAGCCACCCTTTGCCTCTTGGCATTCTCTCAACTAGCTTAATGAGGTAGTGACCTGGAATGAATTTCAATTAACAGGTGTGACTTGTTAAACGTTCATTTCTTCTTAATGCATTTGAGCCATTCAGTTGTGTTGTGACAAGGTAGGGGGGTATACAGAAGATAGCCCTATTTGGTAAAAGACCAAGTCTATATTAATATTATTATTATTATTTTTTATTTAACTTTTATTTAACTAGGCAAGTCAGTTAAGAACTATTGTAGCTTCACGGTTCATTTAGTTGGTTTTTTGCTTTGCTTTGCTTTGCTTTGAGGTTCACATAGCAATAAAGATGTGGAACCCAGATCACTCTGCGCTTTGGTCCAGTTATTATGATGATCGTGACAGCACCCACCAAATTATTATTACTCACGTACATACAGCTGCTTCACCTTAAGAGACAGCAAGAAGAGAACTGCTAAAAACAGCAATGTTTTGGAAAACACTTCAGGAAGTGTTTAGAAACATTTAGACTTCTTGGTGTCGCTTTACAACACAACCCTTAGGTTTTCCCAGAGGCAAAAACAACTCCCCTTCATAACTCTGAAACAAGATGTCATTAACCATAAGTATTTTAACCTGTCTAATCCCTCTCTCTCTCCTCAGGTCTACAACAGGCTGTAATATTCACAACTATGTATGAACTCAATTGTCAGATGGTGGCTTTTATTCCAAGCCCCACTGTAATCTAAAATTAGACGCAATAAAATTGCCATTAGCTGCGAGAGGGATGGGATTCTAGGCTCTATATTTTAGAAGAAAGGAAAGCCATTTTGACAGAGAAGAGACCATTTGAGAGGAAATTATTGTATCTGTTTTCGGGAACGCAAGGCAGTCCCAATCCCTGGGAGGGCCATTAAGAGGAGAGTTTAAGAGTTTAAGAGCTCAGATTTAGTTGCTGCTTATTAATGGGAACAATAACTGTCAGGGAATAAAATGACATGTATAGTACTGAGTGAGAGAGAAGATTAAGAAATAACAGAGAGAGAGAGAGAGAGAGAGAGAGAGAGAGAGAGAGAGAGAGAGAGAGAGAGAGAGAGAGAGAGAGAGAGAGAGATGAAGGTAGACCCTGCTCTATACTATAGTACGTCGTCCGTTCCTGCAGTTGAATGACATAGTGATGGAATGTTATTCATATTTTTCATAATTTCATAAATAAAATACATTATTAAGAAAAGAATGGTTTTGTTATATTTCAGTCTTCTGTGATGTATGGAAAGTGTCATTTTGGGATGCAAACTCAAAATGGAATACATTTCAACTATATATCTAACATGGTACTGTACTTTTGTTTCAAAGTAGACTTGTTTAAGTCTACCAAGAAACACTGTGTGACCCTGATTTAGCCCACTGCAGTAAATGAAAGAACACTCAACGTGCCTGTCTCTTTATGTTGCCAAGAGTGAAGGGGCAGACATCTGTGTAATTCTTAATATTCCATCTTCATGAGCACAGAGAGATTGCAGTCACATAAGAAGGCAGTCATATTAGAAGGCAGTCATATAATAAGGCAGTCAAATTAGAAGACAGTCATATAAGAAGGCAGTCATATTAGAGACAGTCATATTAGAAGACAATCATATTAGAAGACAGTCATATTAGAAGACAGTCATATTAGAAGGCAGTCATATCAGATGTAAGTCATATTAGAAGGCAGTCATTTTAGAAGGCAGTCATATTAGAAGGCAGTCATTTTAGAAGGCAGTCATATCAGATGAAAGTCATATTAGAAGGCATATTAAAGACCAGTCATATTCGAGACCGTCATATTAGAGACAGTCATATTATAGACAGTCATATTAGAGACAGTCATATTAGAACACAGTCATATTAGAGACCGTCATATTAGAGACAGTCATATTAGAGACAGTCATATTAGAAGACAGTCATATTAGAGACAGTCATATTAGAAGACAGTCATATTAGAGACAGTCATAGTAGAAGACAGTCATATTAGAGACAGTCATATTAGAAGCCAGTCATATTAGAAGACAGTCATATTAGAGACCGTCATGTTAGAAGCCAGTCATATTAGAAGACAGTCATATTAGAGACAGTCATATTAGAAGACAGTAATATTAGAGACAGTCATATTAGAGACCGTCATATTAGAGACAGTCATATTAGAGACCGTCATATTAGAAGCCAGTCATATTAGAGACAGTCATATTAAAGACCAGTCATATTAGAGACAGTCATATTAAAAGACAGTCACATTAGAGACAGTCGTATTAGATGACAGTCATGTTAAAAGACAGTCATGTTAAAAGACAGTCATATTAGGAGCCAATCGTATTAGAGACAGTCATATTAGAAGCCAGTCATATTAGAAACAGTCATATTAAAGACCAGTCATATTAGAGACAGTCATATTAGAGACATTATCATTAAACAAATTGATCTGAGGCAAATGTATCAGCAGCACATGCTCAAGTCTGTTTTTATCTGGGTGCCAGGTATTGTGTGCGTGTGTGTGTGCATGCGTGCCGTGTGTGTGCGTGTATGTGCATGCATGCCGTGTGTGTGCGTGTGTGTGCATGCGTGCCGTGTGTGTGCGTGTGTGTGCATCCGTGCTGTGTGTGTGCGTGTGTGTGTGCATGCGTACCGTGTGTGTGTGTGCGTGTGCGTGTGCGTGTGCATGTGTGTGTGTGTGTATGTGTGTGTGTGTGTGTGTGTGTGTGTGTGTGTGTGTGTGTGTGTGTGTGTGTGTGTGTGTGTGTGTGTGTGTGTGCGCGTGTGTGTGTGTGTGTGTGTGCGTGTGCTCGCAAGGTGCTGTTGGATGGACACATTAATCACAGCGTTGGAGACAAATGAACGACTTGCTCTCCGTGACAATGATGTTTTGACGAAAGAGAGGAGAGAAACAGAGTGAGAGAAAGGAGAGTGAACAAGAGAGATAAAAGGGCCATTGAAATAGAGAGATAAAGAAACTATCAGGAAGCTAAGCAAACAACAAATAAATACTGATAAAAAAGATATATTTTATATGAATGACAGGTCGAAATATTATTTTCTTTTTTTCTCTTTCTTTGGCACGGTGAAACCTCCCTCTGTGTTCAGCTCAGTTCAAAGCCAGAAGGCCCCTGTGTTAAAATCAACCATAAATAGATATTTAATCATCAGCAGATCAAAACACTTTCAGATCTCCGTGCAACAACAAAGGCCTAACCAGCCCCCTGATACTCAGCCTGACGCGTCTCAGTTTAACACACGTCAGATATAAAGCACAAACAATCTCCATCAATAGACAAAAAGACGCCGTTTCTCACTTCGACATCATATATTCAACACCTTGGTCTACCTGCCTTTTACTAAAGGTTACCCCTCCGAGGGGTACACAAAACAAACAGATTACCCACTTTCAAACCCTCCTTTTTTTCTCTGCTCTCTCTGTCATTTTCTCTTCATCTCTGTCTTTTTTCTGGGCTTGCTGAAGCGAGGCGTGGTGAAATCAACAGGAGACCAGTAGTGGTGTGTGTGTGTGTGTGTGTGTGGTGATGTTGGTGGACCACTCTGCCATGACAAGGTGTCATTAGGAAAGGACCACTGATTCACTGTTCTGACAGCTGCTAGGACAAACATGCAATCATCGTATAAGAGGGAGTCACCGAGGGGGGCCACAATACACCTACCACTCTCTACCGCTCTGTTTACATGTCTCTCCTCTCCTCTACTTGTTTCTTTCTCTATAATTTCCCCCACTGTTTCCGTTTGTCTCTCTCCTTTTCTCTTAATCTTAGAAATAATTTCATCAGTGTCATGCATTGTGTCTCCTCTCCACACAGATAAGGAAAGTCCAATAAGTCCAATAAGCAAAAATATCTATCTAGATATGGCCAACGCTGGGAAATAAAGACAGGCAATGCAGTTACATTTTTATAGTTACATGAATAGGATGATGTCATCACAATACTCAATTACTTTTTTTCTCCTTCTTTCTGCTCCCATCCTGATTCTGCTGTTTCTTTAGCTGCATTGAACCACAGTCAGTTTGTTAGCTCTGAACATCAATCGAAGGGAGAAGTTTGCTCTTCTGAACAATTATGGGTAAGAAACACTGGCTTCCTATTCTGGTGAATTATGTGTAAATGGCCTCTGGTTCCTTGCTGGGCTTGGTGTGTTTGTGTGTTTGTGTACGTGTATGTGTGCCTGTGTGGGTGTGCGCATGTGTGTTTGTATACTGGTGGGTGGATGATTACAGTTGTTTCTGTCGGAGGAGGATTAATACATAATAAAAGGAGAGCCAGCGGATGTAAATCGTCTCCCGGCGAGGCAGGAAGATCAATTGTTATAACATTACAGGCTGGGAAAGTAGTCATTCACTCTATCGGCTGCAGAATAAACCCACTGATTACATGCAATCAATGTGATAATGGCAAAAACACATTTGGCCAATGGGCCGCACGGCCGTAAAGCCGTCTCTTCGAGGCTCACGCTACACTAGACAAGCTAACAGAGGGGACCGGAATAAATGCGACATATACTGTTGAAGCGCTAGGTAGGACAGGCTAGCAGAGGGGACGGTAATGATTGTGACACACGTCGGAGGCCTGTGGTTCCTAACCTGTCTTAGATCAAACAAGGATTACCACCAGGGTACATCTCCAGCTGTGGCCATTTATATAACACTATTGATTTACCATTATGTTATTTATAAAAACGCATTCTGTCCCTTCCTAGCTATTTCCCTTCCACTACATCCAGTTTTCATAAGAAATTAAATTGTATTTGATTTCTAAACAAAAACACTCCAGGAATCATTGTTAATTCTGAAACTACATAATATGAAATTATTATGATTTATCTGTAACAAATATCAATAAATATATCAAATATTTTGGTATCATATTCCTATAATTAATATACCTACCTCTGAAAAATTGTGTCATTCCACTATAACACAAATGTCAATGTGAATGATAGATGTGGTGTAGTTATTTCTGCTGAGGTGATGTTGTTGAACAGGTGGGTGTGTAATGGGACCAGATATGAAAGAAGCATGGTCTTGTTCACTGAAGACAGGCCTGTCAAGGTGGGCCGATCCTCAAAAGATATGGCTCTGTCTGTGTGTGTATGTGGGTATGTGTGTGTATGTGTAGCTATGTGTGTGTGTGTGTGTGTGTTACTAGAGAACAGAGCTGTAGGAGCAACCCTTAACCACTCAACACAACACCATACAAGACAATATGAAACTCAACAATGAAAAATAAAGGACAAAAGAATGATCACTATTCTCTCAGTTCTGTCTGTATAGAAAACAACATGTTCCTTTATTGAAACACTCAATGAAAAGTGTGCACTGCTTGTAGCCGTGGTCTGGTGTGTGAGTGGATAAGCAGTGTTATCTGGGAGCATTAGGGGTGCAGAGACCCCGCAAAACATTCACTGACACGAACACACACCCTCGCTGACACGCACACTGTGGCTGACACACACACACCCTGGCTGACACACACACCCTGGCTGACACACACTGTGGCTGACACGAACACACACCCTCGCTGACACGCACACTGTGGCTGACACACACACACCATGGCTGACACACACTGTGGCTGACACACACACCCTGGCTGACACACACTGTGGCTGACACACACACACCCTGGCTGACACACACACCCTCGCTGACACGCACACTGTGGCTGACACACACACACCCTGGCTGACACACACCCTGGCTGACACACACACCCTGGCTGACACACACACACCCTGGCTGACACACACACCCTGGCTGACACACACACCCTGGCTGACACACACACCCTGGCTGACACACACACCCTGGCTGACACACACTGTGGCTGACACACACACCCTGGCTGACACACACTGTGGCTGACACACACACACACCCTGGCTGACACACACACCCTGGCTGACACACACTGTGGCTGACACACACACACACCCTGGCTGACACACACACCCTCGCTGACACGCACACTGTGGCTGACACACACACACCCTGGCTGACACACACCCTGGCTGACACACACACACCCTGGCTGACACACACACCCTGGCTGACACACACACCCTGGCTGACACACACACTCTGGCTGACACACACTGTGGCTGACACACACACACACACCCTGGCTGACACACACTGTCGTGCCGGGATGGATTCAGGGTAAATAAACTTGGCTGTTTTTCAATAAGCAGCAATACTCCAAAACTACATGACTCCGCTGTCAGAGTCGAAGCGCTCATCTGTTTAACACACACACACACACACACACACACACACACACACACACACACACACACACACACACACACACACACACACACACACGCTCAAATAAGTTTGAACCAGACGTGGGATCAAATGAAATTGCTGAAAAAACTTGTCCGGATTAAAAAACACATCTTATTAAACAAATGATAAAAGAGGATTTTACTGTCAGAAATATGACAGGGTTATGAGAGGATAGGGTGGAGGGAGAGGGAGAGAGGGGTAGAGAACAGAGGAGGGAGGGAAAGGTGAGTGTGCAGGCAATAAGATGGCGTTGGTTGTGTCTGTCGTTGGGTCGGTGGGGTGATGGGGCGGCGGGGCGTTGGGGCATTGGAGCGGAGGGCGCCGGAGTGATGGGGCGGCGGGGCGTTGGGGTGATGGGGCGGCGGGGAGTTGGGGCGGTGGGTCGGAGGGCGGTGGGGTGATGGGGCGGCGGAGTGATGGGGCGGCGGGGCGTTGGGGCGGTGGGGCGTTGGGGCGGTGGGGTGATGGGGCGGTGGGGTGATGGGGCGGTGGGGCGTTGGGGCGGTGGGGTGATGGGGCGGTGGGGCGTTGGGGCGGTGGGTGGTTGGGGCGGTGGGGTGATGGGGCGGTGGGGCGGCGGGGTGTTGGGGCGGTGGGGTGGTGGGGCGTTGGGGCGGTGGGGCGGTGGGGCGTTGGGGCGGTGGGGTGATGGGGCGGTGGGGCGGTGGGGTGATGGGGCAGTGGGGTGATGGGGCGGCGGGGTGGTTGTTGTTTGGGGTGAGAAGCAGAGCAGAGCGGGCCCAGGCCGGCAGCCTCTTTAACCAGATCAGATTGGGGAAATTGGCTGTCAGGACAGGATTGTCGTGATTTATACCCGTCTATCAAGAAGAGAGGAAACGGTGCAAGCTGCTCCCGCTAGCCCCCGTCTCCCTCCCTCCCCCTTCCCCTCCTCCTTCCCCTCCCCCTTCCCCTCGCTACGCTTGCAAAGCATCTTACACCCTTAACGCCACCATCTGCTACCAAATCTAATTCACATTCCACCATAATCAGGTTTACCCTGTAATGCCCACTCTGCCTCTCTCTCGCTGTCTGTCCGTCTGTCTGTCTGTCTCCCTTTCTACCTTTACTCTATCCCTTCCACTTCCTACCTCTCTCACTTTCTCCCTCTCTCTCTTTCTTTTACACTATCTGTCTTCATAAATGCATGTCTTTTACACAGTCCGTGGTATGTGTGTTTATGTGTCCGTAACAATATATTTGTCATTGTTATACTAAATACATTTATCCCACACAGCAGAGTATAGATGCGGTAAAGAGGTCAATGGAACTCGACCCAAACAATGGAACTGCAATGGAAACACATGGTGGAAAGATCCCTATAGATGGAGTAAAGGAGTCAATGGAAACGTGTAGGGGAAAGATCCTACATCCATTTTTCCTGAGCATTGTCTTATTTCTATTACAGCATATTGGATGACTGCCATTCATAGCCAGCTCAAAGTAACATTGATAGGTTCAGACTACTACATGATACTCAAATGTATCTGATACCCATCATGGGGTTGCTACAACTTAGGCTATGAATGAAGGTTTACAACGTAGGTGCAAACAGGTTGAGAGAAAAATGTGAGTACTTAAGGTGACAGACAGACTGGCAGATTCAATACCGCCTTGCACACTCTTGACTGCATCTAGCTGATCTGGGGTGTAATCATTAGTCCAACTGTTGCAAACGAGAGTTTCTACTCAACGAATTCAGCTATGTTCCGTTTGCTTCCGTTTAAGAAAAGTTTTTCAAACATATGCATCAGCATGATCATTTTGCTGGTTGTAGAATTCCTTCTTGCATCTACGTGTTCTCCTCTTCTCACCGTTTCCCTTCGCTTGTGGACTTCAGGGCACAACACATCATCTGTCTATGACCAGGCGAAAAAACCTTTCCAAGCCAAACCTTCATATCATAACCACTAACCTCTACACACAGCCTACCTACATCATCATAGCTACTGGAACTAACGTGTTAGTAAACCCGCTACAATCGTGCAGTACAGTGTAGGCAGCAAGCAGTTTAGCGGTTACACTGGCAGGCCCTGGTGGCAATAAATTAATAAAACCAAAAGCTTAACTTGACTTGGAAGAGTTCCAGTGATGGATAGTCATAGCCAGCTAGGTATGTTTGAACCAGGTGTTTGAGTAGGCTATACTAGCTAGTTATATTTGCTAGCCAAATGAAAGGGAATAAAAAATATGAATTATAGATAGCTCCCGCTCTCTTTCTCTATCTCACACTCCCCCTCTTGCTTCTCCTTCATTTTGAAATAAATACATTTGTTAAAAACTGTTCAACTAATGTCTTTCTCTCTCGTTGAGTGAACTACTCACCACATGTTATGCACTGCACTGCAGTGCTAGCTAGCTGTAGCTTATGCTTTCAGTACTAGATTCCTTCTCTGATTGGGTGGACAAGATGTCAGCTCGTGCTGCAAAAGCTCTGATAGGTTGGAGGACGTCCTCTGGAAGTCTATGGAAGGGGGTGAGAACCATGAGCATGAAGTCAATTTACCCAGAGGAGGACCGAAGCTAGCTCTCCTCTGGGTTCACCATGGTGCTTTAATGTTTCACTATTTTAAAAAAAAGACATTCACTGAGGAGGATGGTTCTCCCCTTCCTCCTCTAAGGAGCCTCCACTGATGTCAATCCCAATACATGTTCATGTCATCGTCACCAATCAACTGCATTGCAGTGAAAAAACGACTTGGACTACCACCACAGATTTCTGTATGCTAGCTATGCTCCCAACTTCTGAATGGGATTTAGCATTTAGCAGTCACTTCTTCTATAGCTGAAAAGGAACAACTGTTAAATGTCCCCATCAGCTTTTTCTTAAATTCAATCAGTCAGAGTAACACCAACTACAGTTAAAAAAACGAGTCCACCCTTTTTCCAATAGCTGAAGAGGGGTAAAGATGTATAAGGAAAGGTGAGGTAGAATGGGGGGACTCGGATGTGACAAGACGTGTGGTGAGACGAGGTTGAAGATGACAGGAGAACAGGTGACAGAAGTAGTGAGGATGGTGATGAGGGGTGAAGATGGATGAGGAGAGGTGAGGAGGGTTGAGACTGACAGAGATGTAAAGCTCTCTCTGTTCTTTCCTGATGGGCATTCTGCTTTGCTAATCCTACGCTGTAAACCCACAATCCAATCACCATTGTCCCCTCACACACACATACAAACACACACACGCACACAGACACACACACAGTCACACACACAGTCACACACACCCCGAACCACAAATCTGTTTGCGGCCCATCTGTGTTAAAGCCATCTAGTTTATTAGAGATGGATGAATTTACAGTAACGAGCCATTCCCATGACAAATAATCATTTTCAGCCATTTGATGGTATAAATAAAAGGTGGTCTCAAGAGGAGACTAAGCTTAATCAGTGGAGTGTGTGTGTGTGTGTGTGTGTGTGTGTGTGTGCATGCGTGCGTGTGCGTGCGTGCGCGTGCATGTGTGTGTGTATGCGCGCGCGTGTGTGTGTGGAAGGGCTGTGGAACTAACACTGAGGAAGGAGACACCACCAGAGAACATCTCTCTCCATCTAAACACCATATTATCTCATCTCATTCCTTACCTTGTTACCCTCCCCTCTCAGTCCTTCCTCTAAACCTGTCTATCCCTCCGTTAAATGCCATACTTTTATCTGTCTGTTACTAAGGGTGTGTCTTCCTATGGTGTGTGTGTGTATCGACCTGCTGGCATGTCTCTAAGTGTTGGTGTAAGCACAACAGCCCTAGCCTGTGTACCAGTGCCATAACTGCATGTATACGTGTGTTTGTACGTGTCTGTCTGTCTGTGCGTGTGTGTCTGTCTGTGTGTGTATCTGTCTGTCTGCCTGTGTATGTTTGTCTGTCTGTGTGTGTCTATGTGTCTGTGTGTCTGTGTGTATGTCTGAATGTGTATGTGTGTGTGTGTGTCTGTCTGTGTATGTGTGTGTGTGTCTGTCTGTCTGTCTGTCTGTCTGTCTGTCTGTCTGTCTGTATCTGTGTGTGTCTGTCTGTCAGTGTGTGTGTCTGCATGTATGTCTGCCTGTGTGTCTGTGTGTGTGTGTCTGAATCTGTGTTTGTGGCTCTGTCTGTCCGTCTGTCTGTGTGTGTGTCTGTCTGTGTCTGTCTGTGTGTGTGTGTGACTGTGTGTGTCTGTCTGTGTGTGTGTGTGTCTGTCTGTCTGTCTGTCTTGTGTCTGTCTGTCTGTCTGTCTGTCTGTCTGTCTGTCTGTCTGTCTGTCTGTCTGTCTGTCTGTCTGTCTGTCTGTCTGTCTGTCTGTCTGTCTGTCTGTCTGTCTGTCTGTCTGTCTGTCTGTCTGTCTGTCTGTGTATGTACCAGCCCTCTCACGTGAAACACACAATAAACAAACACACATACACACACACACACACACACACAGTGGCCGTCTCCATGTGCCAGTAACGTGCTTGTCTGTGATTGGTTTAGGTTCTGTGTGACAGCGGCATGCCAATGGTCTATAATAGGTTTGACCCAGACTAAGTCCAATTGGCCTAAGACTGTGAGCCCTTGGCCACAGTCAAGGTATTTGCCTAAACCAAACAGTATCCAGTCAATACCCAGTCAATATCTAGTCAATACCCAGTCAATACCAGTCAATATCCAGTCAATTCCCAGTCAATACCCAGTCAATATCCAGTCAATACCCAGTCAATTCCCAGTCAATATCCAGTCAAAGCTCAGTCAATACCCAGTCAATATCCAGTCAATTCCCAGTCAATATCCAGTCAATACCCAGTCAATTCCCAGTCAATATCCAGTCAATATCCTGTCAATACCCAGTCAATACCCAGTCAATACCCAGTCAATACCCAGTCAATATCCAGTCAATACCCAGTCAATTCCCAGTTAATATCCAGTCAATATCCTGTCAATACCCAGTCAATACCCAGTCAATACCCAGTCAATACCCAGTCAATACCCAGTCAATATCCAGTCAATAACCAGTCAATTCCCAGTCAATTCCCAGTCAATACCCAGTCAATACCCAGTCAATACCCAGTCAATACCCAGTCAATATCCAGTCAATAACCAGTCAATTCCCAGTCAATACCCAGTCAATAACCAGTCAAAACCCAGTCAATACCCAGTCAATACCCAGTCAATACCCAGTCAATATCCAGTCAATTCCCAGATAAATATGCCAGAGGGAATATTTCAGAGGGAATATGCCAAGGGGAATATACCAGAGGGAATATGCCAGAGGGAATATACCAGAGGGAATATGCCAAGGGGAATATGCCAAGGGGAATATACCAGAGGGAATATGCCAGAGGGAATATACCAGAGGGAATATGCCAAGGGGAATATACCAGAGGGAATATGTCAGAGGGAATATACCAGAGGGAATATGCCAAGGGAGATATGCCAGAGGGAATATGCCAGAGGGAATATACCAGAGGGAATATGCCAAGGGGAATATGCCAAGGGGAATATACCAGAGGGAATATGCCAGAGGGAATATACCAGAGGGAATATGCCAGAGGGAATATACCAGAGGGAATATGCCAAGGGGAATATACCAGAGGGAATATGCCAGAGGGAATATACCAGAGGGAATATGCCAAGGGGAATATACCAGAGGGAATATGCCAGAGGGAATATACCAGAGGGAATATGCCAAGGGGGATATGCCAGAGGGAATATGCCAGAGGGAATATACCAGAGGGAATATGCCAAGGGGGATATGCCAGAGGGAATATGCCAGGCAAGACATGTTGCGAGAAATGTCCTGGTAGCAGAGATGTTTGGCCATGGCTCTGCCTGAAACACAAGGCCCACACACGCACACACACGCGCGCACGCACACACACACACACACACACACACACACACACACACACACACACACACACACACACACACACACACACACACACACACACACACACACACACACACACACACACACACACACACACACACACACAGAGGCCCTATTAGCGTGGTGGGCTAACTGGTCACATCTGGCTGTATTTTACAGCAGGCAGTAAATCCAGCTAAAAGTCAGTGACTCATGATGCCACTGATGATCTGCATACATCTACATTTAATCTGCCAAACACTAACACTGTACATCTACATTTAATCTGCCAAACACTAACACTGTACATCTACATTTAATCTGCCAAACACTAACACTGTACATCTACATTTAATCTGCCAAACACTAACACTGTACATCTACATTTAATCTGCCAAACACTAACACTGTACATCTACATTTAATCTGCCAAACACTAACACTGTACATCTACATTTAATCTGCCAAACACTAACACTGTACATCTACATTTAATCTGCCAAACACTAACACTGTACATCTACATTTAATCTGCCAAACACTAACACTGTACATCTACATTTAATCTGCCAAACACTAACACTGTACATCTACATTTAATCTGCCAAACACTAACACTGTACATCTACATTTAATTTGCCAAACACTAACACTGTACATCTATATTTAATCTGCCAAACACTAACACTGTACATCTACATTTAATCTGCCAAACACTAACACTGTACATCTACATTTAATCTGCCAAACACTAACACTGTACATCTACATTTAATCTGCCAAACACTAACACTGTACATCTGGAGGACAAGCCTCTTCTATCACCCCCATCCCAGTCACACACAAACACATGCTGGAAAGCATGCAGTCACACACATTTGAGTTTAAATCAGTATTAATATCTTTATTTCTACCTCTCTACTCAATCTACCCACATCTTTCATATCTCCCTCTTTCACCTCTTTCCCTTCATCTCTCGCTCTCTCTCTCCCTGATCTGTCTCTTCATATCGTGTGGCAGGTTGAATAATTCAGGCATCCGACTGACCGACTCAGAGTGTCCTGAGCTTGGCAGAGCTTTCCTCTCTACCTCTACCTATTTCCCCCCTCTTTACCTCTATCCACTTCTCTCTACCTCTCTCTACCTATATCCTCTCTCTACCTCTCTCTACCTATATCCTCTCTCTACCTCTTTCCCCCTCTCTCTACCTCTCTCTACCTATATCCTCTATCCACCTCTCTCTACCTCTCTCTACCTATATCCTCTATCCACCTCTCTCTACCTCTCTCTACCTATATCCTCTCTCTACCTCTCTCTACCTATATCCTCTCTCTACCTCTTTCCCCCTCTCTCTACCTCTCTCTACCTATATCCTCTATCCACCTCTCTCTACCTCTCTCTACCTATATCCTCTATCCACCTCTGTACCTCTCTCTACCTATATCCTCTATCCACCTCTCTCTACCTCTCTCTACCTATATCCTCTATCCACCTCTCTCTACCTCTCTCTACCTATATCCTCTCTCTACCTCTCTCTACCTATATCCTCTCTCTACCTCTCTCTACCTATATCCTCTCTCTACCTCTTTCCCCCTCTCTCTACCTCTCTCTACCTATATCCTCTATCCACCTCTCTCTACCTCTCTCTACCTATATCCTCTATCCACCTCTCTACCTCTCTCTACCTATATCCTCTATCCACCTCTCTCTACCTCTCTCTACCTATATCCTCTATCCACCTCTCTCTACCTCTCTCTACCTATATCCTCTCTCTACCTCTCTCTACCTATATCCTCTCTCTACCTCTCTCTACCTATATCCTCTCTCTACCTCTTTCCCCCTCTCTCTACCTCTCTCTACCTATATCCTCTATCCACCTCTCTACCTCTCTCTACCTATATCCTCTATCCACCTCTCTCTACCTCTTTCCCCCTCTCTCTACCTCTATCCCCCTCTCTACAATTATACCCTCCTCTCTCTACCTCTATCCCCTCTCTACAATTATACCCTCCTCTCTCTACCTTTATCCCCCTCTCTCTACCTCTATCCCCGCCACTCTACCTCTATCTCTCTCTCTCTCTCTCTCTCTCTACCTCTATCCCCCCCTCTCTACCTCTATCCCCTCTCTCTACCTCTATCCCCCTCTCTCTACCTCTATCCCCTCTCTCTACCTCTATCCCCCTCTCTCTACCTCTATCCCCCTCTCTCTACCTCTCTCTACCTCTATCTCTCTCTACCTCTATCCCCCTCTCTCTACCTGTATCCCCCTCTCTCTACCTCTATCCCTGCCGCTCTACCTCTATCCCCCTCGCTCTACATCTATCCCCCTCTCTCTACCTCTATCCCCCTCTCTCTACCTCTATCCCCCTCTCTCTACCTCTATCCCCCTCTCTCTACCTCTATCCCCCTCTCTCTACCTCTATCTCTCTCTACCTCTATCCCCCTCTCTCTACCTCTATCCCCCTCTCTCTACCTCTATCCCCCTCTCTCTACCTCTACCCCCCTCTCTCTACCTCTATCCCCCTCTCTCTATCCCCCCCTCTCTACCTCTATGCCCCTCTCTCTACCTCTATCCCCCTCTCTCTATCCCCCCCTCTCTACCTCTAAGCCCCTCTCTCTACCTCTATCCCCCTCTCTCTATCCCCCCTCTCTACCTCTATCCCCCTTCTCTCTCTCTATCCCCCTCTCTCTACCTCTATCCCCCCATCTCTACCTCTATCCCCCTCTCTCTACCTCTATCCCCCTCTCTCTACCTCTATCCCCCTCTCTCTACCTCCATCCCCCTCTATCCCCCTCTCTCTCTCTATCCCCCTCTCGCCAACTCTACCCCCTTCACTCTCTCTATCCCCCTCTCTCTACATCTACCCCCTTCACTCTCTCTATCCCCCTCTCTCTACATCTACCCCCTTCTCTCTCTCTATCCCCTCTCTCTACCTCCTCTTGTCTATCTGTTTCTCTTCTGTATCAGTCTCTGCTCCACCTCTCCATACAAACTCCATATCCATTTTTCATTGTACCTCTTTCTACTTTCTTTCTCCTCTTTTGTCACTGTTTTACACACACTATTTCTCTATCGTGACTTCTCTCCTTCTTTCTCAGTCTCCCTCTCTCTTTCTCCATGGTCACTAACATGTTCATTGAAGCAGTCAGACACAGCAGCAAAGGAAACAGACCCAAACAGTAACCCTAACCACATTATAAACACAACCACAATCCAACCATAACATAATCGCAAACACAATTCAACACATTTTAAATACACCCACTGCCAATTATTAAACACTAAAACTAACTCCAAATTACAAAGTATACCATCACTGCTGAAACAGCACAGAGACGCTTTTAATGAACCTTCAGACGTAAGCCAAACCAAAGCATTTAAAAACATCACAACGGTGAACAAGCAACAAACATGTTTTCAGATGCTCACTGCCACCAGGGAAACAAAACAACACAATAACAAAGCAACCACGTGTAATACCCTTGTTAAAACCAAGTATAGAGTTTATTTGTTATAATGAATTGGTATTAGATTTAAAAGGTGATTGAATGCTGTCGTTAATGCATTTCTTCTGAAGGAATCTTCCTTTAAAGAACAAGTGAAATAGGTTGATTTACTTTTAGGTTTTGACCAATAAGGTGGCTTGTTAAGCTGAGGCCAATGGGAGAGTTGACCTGGTTAACAGGAAGCCTGGGAAAGAGACGTTGAAGAAAGAGGGAGAGACGTTGAAGAAAGAGGGAGAGACGTTGAAGAAAGAGGGAGAGACGTTGAAGAAAGAGGGAGAGACGTTGAAGAAAGAGGGAGAGAAGTTGAAGAAAGAGGGAGAGACGTTGAAGAAAGAGGGAGAGAAAAAGAAAGAAAAACTATAAAAGAAGACGATAAAAGTTCAACAAAACCCATATCTACCGAGTTTTGAAGGGAAATATTGATTTTATTTTATTAATGAGTTATTATTATTTCATTAAGAAAAACTTATTAGAGATTGAAGCTACCGTTTCATTGTGGAGGTATTTGACAGCCTCGAGGTTAGCCTAGCGTCGTGCGAGAACTGGAGAGAATTACTTGTGGAAGATTAACGAGTTCATGTTACCATGGGATATGTGTTGCTGCTAAGGCGTACTGTCTGCACTGATAGCTGTGCATCTTGTGAGGACACCTGCACGGAACTGCTATACTTCACTGAGGAAATATATAGGAGTAGTGAGTAACCACAACGGTGGGGTGCTTTGGGACTTTATGTGTATCGCCATTTTTGGGGCGGAGCTCCAACGCGCGCCAACGGATTTAACCAAGCTTGCAATTCATTTGGACATGGGTTGTGAAAAATCACTGGGGTTTATTATTTATTTATTTTGATGTGGTACATTGAAAATGTGATAATATACATCTTGAACCTTATGTCTGTTGCGTTGGTCATTTACTGTTTCAGTTTCATTTAATGCATGGGAAAGCATATCCTTATACAATAACAACAATCTATAATCATTCTATCTGAAATGAATCCCCTAGTTTGTCATCATCCTAGCGAGTTTATAATAGGGATTCTTATTGGAGATGTGCTTCTCAACTAATATCCCATGCTGTTCAGATATTCTAAGTAAGGTAATATCATGAGAGTCACATTTGAGCCTGGTGAGAGGGTTACACATTAAACAGCAGCCAGCCCAGTAACCCTTGTACACAACAACTAGCTAGCTGCCCATTAAAGTGTCAACACAACTTAGTGTCAGCTGCTGTACTCCGACTAACCTCATCACAGACCTGGGGATCATTCAGGTGGGGGAAATGTACTGAACATTATAAAAACATTCTACAACATTCTGTTCCCTTCTGAACGCAGCCCAGACCCTTTATCACTGTAATCTAAACCTTCAGAAGGATTATAGTAGTAGTGGGAGCTGTACAGTGGCACACTGGATGAATGGTAAATTATGGAGGAGACAAAGACACACACACACACACACACACACACTAACAAAAACAACACATTTTATCCTCACACACTAAGACATTGAGACATGGAAAAGACAACAGTACTTTGAATTGGCTTTTGATGTAGTGTGTGTCTGTGCTTTTGTGTGTGTGCTTTTGTGTGTGTGTGTGTGTGTGTGTGTGTGTGTGTGTGTGTGTGTGTGTGTGTGTGTGTGTGTGTGTGTGTGTGTGTGTGTGTGTGTGTGTGTGTGTGTGTGTGTGTGTGTGTGTGTGTGTGTGTGTGTGTGTGTGTGTGAGCATTTCCTCTCTTACCTTGGGTTATAAAGTGCATGTGTGTCACGCATGTGAGAGGCGTCGAGGTCGTAAGTCTGGTGCATTCTCCACGCGCTGCCACATTTGCCGTATTTATCTTCGCTATTAACCTGGGCCTTTGATAAGTTCATTCTACAACACAGAGAATCACAGGGAACAGGGGGTCAGATAGGAGCAGCAGTCTGGGGAGGAGAGCACAGAGACAGTAGGACTGACACCTCAAACAGACAGGGAACAGGGGGTCAGATAGGAGCAGCAGTCTGGGGAGGAGAGCACAGAGACAGTAGGACTGACACCTCAAACAGACAGGGAACAGGGGGTCAGATAGGAGCAGCAGTCTGGGGAGGAGAGCACAGAGACAGTAGGACTGACACCTCAAACAGACAGGGAACAGGGGGTCAGATAGGAGCAGCAGTCTGGGGAGGAGAGCACAGAGACAGTAGGACTGACACCTCAAACAGACAGGGAACAGGGGGTCAGATAGGAGCAGCAGTCTGGGGAGGAGAACACAGAGACAGTAGGACTGACACCTCAAACAGACAGGGAACAGGGGGTCAGATAGGAGCAGCAGTCTGGGGAGGAGAACACAGAGACAGTAGGACTGACACCTCAAACAGACAGGGAACAGGGGGTCAGATAGGAGCAGCAGTCTGGGGAGGAGAACACAGAGACAGTAGGACTGACACCTCAAACAGACAGGGAACAGGGGGTCAGATAGGAGCAGCAGTCTGGGGAGGAGAACACAGAGACAGTAGGACTGACACCTCAAACAGACAGGGAACAGGGGGTCAGATAGGAGCAGCAGTCTGGGGAGGAGAACACAGAGACAGTAGGACTGACACCTCAAACAGACAGGGAACAGGGGGTCAGATAGGAGCAGCAGTCTGGGGAGGAGAACACAGAGACAGTAGGACTGACACCTCAAACAGACAGGGAACAGGGGGTCAGATAGGAGCAGCAGTCTGGGGAGGAGAACACAGAGACAGTAGGACTGACACCTCAAACAGACAGGGAACAGGGGGTCAGATAGGAGCAGCAGTCTGGGGAGGAGAGCACAGAGACAGTAGGACTGACACCTCAAACAGACAGGGAACAGGGGGTCAGATAGGAGCAGCAGTCTGGGGAGGAGAGCACAGAGACAGTAGGACTGACACCTCAAACAGACAGGGAACAGGGGGTCAGATAGGAGCAGCAGTCTGGGGAGGAGAGCACAGAGACAGTAGGACTGACACCTCAAACAGACAGGGAACAGGGGGTCAGATAGGAGCAGTTAACCTGTACCACAGCACATGTAAAAACACTTGCTTCAAAGTGGATGTAAGTTCAGCATGAGGGGCATATTTCAGCAATGTATTTCACTAAATGAGTTATTGATAGATGATTGCTACTTTTCAACATTAATGATATACGGTGGATGTAGCACAGCCATTTAGGAAATTATATTTTGAATGCCCCCAACTGTACATACTACACGGTGGACAGACAGGACACCTGAGTACAATGGAACAGGTTTACTGATGCTACCTTAGACAGACTAGAGACTCAGAATATTACAGACAGACAGACAGAGAGAGGCAGAGAGACAGACAGACAGACAGACAGAGAGAGCTAGAGAGAGAGAGAGAGAGAGAGAGAGAGAGAGAGAGAGAGAGAGAGAGAGAGAGAGACAGACAGACAGACAGACAGACAGACAGACAGACAGACAGACAGACAGACAGACAGACAGACAGACAGACAGACAGACAGACAGACAGACAGACAGACAGACAGACAGAAAGAGACAGAGACAGACAGACAGACAGACAGACAGACAGAAAGAGACAGAGACAGACAGACAGACAGACAGACAGACAGACAGACAGACAGACAGACAGACAGACAGACAGACAGACAGACAGACAGACAGACAGACAGACAGACAGACAGAGGGAGAGAGACAGACAGACAGACAGACAGACAGACAGACAGACAGACAGACAGACAGACAGACAGACAGACAGACAGACAGACAGACAGACAGACAGACAGACAGACAGACAGACAGACAGAGAGAGGGAGAGAGACAGATAGACAGACAGACAGACAGAGAGCGGGAGAGAGACAGACAGACAGGACTTGTATATACAGTATGCACATCATGGGGCCTATACAGTATAAGATGACAACAGATGCTGCTTACGAACACTTTTTATGGCCTATGGTAATGTTTACCGACATCTGTGACAGGCCGCATGCACAGCAGAGGTCGTTCATGGTAAATGTTTAACGGCTGTATTTACCGGACAGTGTTACTTAGGAAAGGGGTGTGTGTGTGACATGAATAGAAGCCTTCCTGGACAGTTATAATATGCAACGGGTATTATTGGTCTTGGGATAAAAAGCAAGGAAAGGGGATGGACTGTTAGCTGTCAATCAAGTCCAACCTCTGCATCAGGGGAGGAGCTGTCTACAGGGTGATAAGGTAACCCCCGGCAATGGAGTCAGAATCATCGTCTGAAAATGTTTTTGTTAAACGTTTTTTAAAAGTGCAGAAAAGTACGGACAGTCCAGACAGTTTGACATCACTGAGAGGAAACTGTGTGTGTGTGTGTGTATGTGTGTGTGTGTAATGAAATTGCCAGGTGCCCTACATTAAAAGAGAAAACCAGGGAAAGACCCCTAGACTAATAATACATTTTAAAAATCAGAACGTGAAAAAATAGAGGGTCAAATTTAGACATTCCACTACAAAGGAAATGTCTTAAAACTCACTCTTAAAATAGATAGAGCTAAAATCACTGTAATTGAAAATCAAAAACACTCATCTAAATGTGGGCAGCAAATCTGTGAAAACACTATCTAAATGTGGGCAGCAAATCTGTGAAAACACTGTCTAAATGTGGGTAGCAAATCTGTGAAAACACTATCTAAATGTGGGTAGCAAATCTGTGAAAACACTATCTAAATGTGGGCAGCAAATCTGTGAAAACACTATCTAAATGTGGGCAGCAAATCTGTGAAAACACTATCTAAATGTGGGTAGCAAATCTGTGAAAACACTATCTAAATGTGGGCAGCAAAATCTGTGAAAACACTATCTAAATGTGGGTAGCAAATCTGTGAAAACACTATCTAAATGTGGGCAGCAAATCTGTGAAAGTGTATAAAAGGCTAATGGTAATACCTTCACTTCTCTCCAGATTCATCTCTTTCCTTTTTTCTTTCATTCTGTCTATTCAGCCTAATAAAATTATTTTATATATTATAATACACATTTATTATAATAATTGTTAATTTGGGTATTGAGACAAAATCATTTTAGAGAAAGAATGTGATAATCTGGTAGTCCTTTCATTTTGTGTAATACGTTGTGTCTGTTGTTATCTCCATGTGTGTATCAGTAAATACGTCAGAACATGGACCTCACATACTGATAAAGACATGTTTACCACACAAACACAGACACACTGGAACACTGTGTGTGTGTGTGTGTGTATGTGTGTGTGTGTGTGTATGTGTGTGTGTAAATCCATGCCTGCATGCATATATGTACGCCTGTGTCCATGTGTACAAGCCTATACGTGTGTGCATCCTGATGGTTGTGTGTGTGTGTGTGTGTGTGTGTGTGTGTGTGTGTGTGTGTGTGTGTGTGTGTGTGTGTGTGTGTGTGTGTGTGTGTGCGTGCGTGCGTGTGTGCATGTGTGCGTGCGTGTGTGTGCGTGTGTGTGTGTGGCTGGCCAGGCCGGCAGGCTATGGCAAAGTAGTGTGTAATGTGTTGGCTTTAGTTCCAGTTGAGTGAACAGGATGAATGGATACGGTTCTGCAGACAGGGCCGGCTCCAACACACAGCCATGGACAAGCCCCGGCTCAGCCCAGCTCAGCGTTCTATCTACTGTAGGGGCTCAACTCAATACAGCGCCTGCCGCACGCTACGTATTCACTTACATTAGCAAAAATGCTAAAATACCAACGTCGAGCAGCGGGATTAGCACACCATTGCTTTATTACATTACGCTTGTGGTGTGATAATCGGATTGAGTTTTAAACCTTACCTTCATAAAATATAAAAGGTTATTTGGGGAGAAAGACCATTACTTTGGAGAGGGTTTAGTCTACAATATATACAGCACAGCAGCAGTGTTAGGAGACACTGTACTTTTAGGAGGAGAATTAGGAGAATTGTAGGAGGACATTTTAGGAATTTAGGAGTCTTGCCTAGTTAAACTTTTTTTTTAAATCACAAAATAAACGCTGCATTATTTTATACTAAATATATTTTTATTTCAAGAAAAAATTTACATAAACAAAATATATATTAATAATAAATGTTACTGAAAACAAATGAACTTAAATACTTATGGTCTCAAATCAAAGCCTAAAAATCAAATATTATTTTCAGTTAGCAGCAGGCAAAGCCAAATACAGACTAAGTCAATTCAAAAAATTCACACATTCACACGTCACGATGTGCACAAGTTAACATTAAACTACTAATTAGTACAAATATCTTTCCCACGTAACAACAACTTAATACACGACCACTACCATACCACCAGAGAGACAGACACACCTGACCCCTATACATACATCACTACCATACCACCAGAGAGACAGACACACCTGACCCCTATACATACATCACTACCATACCACCAGAGAGACAGACACACCTGACCCCAATACATACATCACTACCATACCGCCAGAGAGACAGACACACCTGACCCCTATACATACAACACTACCATACCACCAGAGAGACAGACACACCTGACCCCAATACATACATCACTACCATACCACCAGAGAGACAGACACACCTGACCCCTATACATACAACACTACCATACCACCAGAGAGACAGACACACCTGACCCCAATACATACATCACTACCATACCACCAGAGAGACAGACACACCTGACCCCTATACATACATCACTACCATACCACCAGAGAGACAGACACACCTGACCCCAATACATACATCACTACCATACCGCCAGAGAGACAGACACACCTGACCCCTATACATACAACACTACCATACCACCAGAGAGACAGACACACCTGACCCCTATACACACAACACTACCATAACACCAGAGAGACAGACACACCTGACCCCTATACATACATCACTACCATACCACCAGAGAGACAGACACACCTGACCCCTATACATACATCACTACCATACCACCAGAGAGACAGACAGAGCAAGAGATAGACTGAAAGAGAGAGAGAGAGAGAGAGAGAGAGAGAGAGAGAGAGAGAGAGAGAGGGAGAGAGAGGGAGGGAGAAAACGCGACTGCCATCTCAGTACTCTCAGAGTCCAGAGAGAGGAGGAGCGGAAGACAACAACGGTATGTGATAAAATGGAGGTCTGGAAGAAGGGGAGGTGTGGACCCTCAGGAGGAGTATGTCAGGGACTAATCAAGTCTAGACCCAGGCTGCATAAACCAACATTAACAAGATATGTCGGCTTACAGTGATACAGAACAAGCATCATGCAGTACTTGGAGAATTGGAGTCAGAATTTTTATACATTAACGTATAATGTATTGTAATATTTCCTACTTTTAAAAATAAAACCCAAACTTGTCAGAATAAATCTCTGCTTCAAAACTATAATTTCACAATGAGAAATAATGGACTGATGTTGTATATAAAGGAATGTACAGTATTTAAAAGGAAAAGGGATTGGATAGGAGAAGAGGAGAGTATGATAGAACAGTAGCGAAGGAGAGAAAGGAACTGATGGGGACAGAGAGAAGAGAAGAGAGAGGAACTGAGAGGGGAACTGAGAGAGGAACTGAGAGGGGAACTGAGAGAGGAACTGAGAGAGGAACTGAGGGGGACAGAGAGAAGAGAAGAGAGAGAGGAACTGAGAGGGGAACTGAGAGAGGAACTGAGAGGGGAACTGAGAGAGGAACTGAGAGAGGAACTGAGGGGGACAGAGAGAAGAGAAGAGAGAGAGGAACTGAGAGGGGAACTGAGAGAGGAACTGAGGGGGACAGAGAGAAGAGAAGAGAGAGAGGAACTGAGAGTGGAACTGAGAGAGGAACTGAGGGGGACAGAGAGAAGAGAAGAGAGAGAGGAACTGAGAGGGGAACTGAGAGAGGAACTGAGAGAGGAACTGAGGGGGACAGAGAGAAGAGAAGAGAGAGAGGAACTGAGAGGGGAACTGAGAGAGGAACTGAGAGAGGAACTGAGGGGGACAGAGAGAAGAGAAGAGAGAGAGGAACTGAGAGAGGAACTGAGGGGGACAGAGAGAAGAGAAGAGAGAGAGGAACTGAGAGAGGAACTGAGGGGGACAGAGAGAAGAGAAGAGAGAGAGGAACTGAGAGGGGAACTGAGAGAGGAACTGAGAGGGGAACTGAGAGAGGAACTGAGAGAGGAACTGAGAGGGACAGAGAGAAGAGAAGAGAGAGAGGAACTGAGGGGGACAGAGAGAAGAGAAGAGAGAGAGGAACTGAGAGGGGAACTGAGAGAGGAACTGATGGGGACAGAGAGAAGAGAAGAGAGAGAAACTGAGAGGGGAACTGAGAGAGGAACTGAGAGGGGAACTGAGAGAGGAACTGAGAGAGGAACTGAGAGGGGAACTGAGAGAGGAACTGAGAGAGGAACTGAGAGAGGAACTGAGGGGGACAGAGAGAAGAGAAGAGAGAGAGGAACTGAGAGGGGAACTGAGAGAGGAACTGAGGGGGACAGAGAGAAGAGAAGAGAGAGAGGAACTGAGAGGGGAACTGAGAGAGGAACTGAGAGAGGAACTGAGGGGGACAGAGAGAAGAGAAGAGAGAGAGGAACTGAGAGGGGAACTGAGAGAGGAACTGAGAGAGGAACTGAGGGGGACAGAGAGAAGAGAAGAGAGAGAGGAACTGAGAGGGGAACTGAGAGAGGAACTGAGAGAGGAACTGAGGGGGACAGAGAGAAGAGAAGAGAGAGAGGAACTGAGAGGGGAACTGAGAGAGGAACTGAGGGGGACAGAGAGAAGAGAAGAGAGAGAGGAACTGAGAGGGGAACTGAGAGAGGGACTGAGGGGGACAGAGAGAGGAACTGAGGGGGACAGAGAGAAGAGAAGAGAGAGAGGAACTGAGAGGGGAACTGAGAGAGGAACTGAGGGGACAGAGAGAAGAGAAGAGAGAGAGGAACTGAGAGGGGAACTGAGAGAGGAACTGAGGGGGACAGAGAGAAGAGAAGAGAGAGGAACTGAGAGGGGAACTGAGAGAGGACCTGAGGGGGACAGAGAGAAGAGAAGAGAGAGAGGAACTGAGAGGGGAACTGAGAGAGGAACTGAGGGGGACAGAGAAGAGGAGAGAGAAAGGAACTGAGGGGGACAGAGAGAAGAGAAGAGAGAGAGGAACTGAGAGGGGAACTGAGAGAGGAACTGAGGGGGACAGAGAAGAGGAGAGAGAAAGGAACTGAGGGGGACAGAGAGAAGAGAAGAGAGAGAGGAACTGAGAGAGGAACTGAGAGAGGAACTGAGGGGGACAGAGAAGAGGAGAGAGAAAGGAACTGATGGGGACAGAGAGAAGAGAAGAGAGAGAGGAACTGAGAGAGGAACTGAGGGGGACAGAGAGAAGAGACAAAGGAACTGAGGGGGACAGAGAGAAGAGAAGAGAGAGAGGAACTGAGAGAAGATAAGAGAGAAGAACTGAGGGGGACAGAAAGAAGAGAAGAGAGAGAGGAACTGAGAGAGGAACTGAGGGGGACAGAGAGAAGAGAAGAGACAAAGAAACTGAGGGGGACAGAGAGAAGAGAAGAGAGAGTGGAACTGAGAGGGGAACTGAGAGAGGAAGTGAGAGAAGAGAAGAGAAGAACTGAGGGGGACAGAAAGAAGAGAAGAGAGAGTGGAACTGAGGGGGACAGAGAGAAGAGAAGAGAGAGAGGAACTGAGAGGGGAACTGAGAGAGGAAGTGAGAGAAGAGAAGAGAGAGGGGAACTGAGGGGGACAGAGAGAATAGAAGAGAGAGGGGAACTGAGGGGGACAGAGAGAAGAGAAGAGAGAGAGGAACTGAGAGGGGAACTGAGGGGGCATCTGTGAAAGAACATTAACCTATAGGGTTCTACATAAACCTATTTCACACTCGTCAGAAGCTGTAAGAATTTGATTTGTAAGGAGCACGCGCACACACACACACACACACACACGGATTAGCACACAGGACATTGAGCAAAATTACGCCAAGTACCTGTGTGTGTGTCCATGCCTTGCTGATGCTTAGTTACTCACTCAAGTGTTGCTGGTCCATCTGTGAATGGAAGGCCCGTGACTGTGCGTGTGTGAGGGTATGTGTGTGTGTGATGGTGAAGCTGTGATTGATGAGACAGGTGCCATTCTTCCTAATGCAGAAGCAGGAGCCCTGAGGAGCACAAATGCCACCACTGGCCTCCTTCCTCCCCTCTGCCCTGAAACACCCAGAGGAGAGTAGTGACTCACCCAGGGGAGAGTAGTGACTCACCCAGGGGAGAGTAGTGACTCACCCAGATGAAAGTAGTGACTCACCCAAGGAAGAGTAGTGACTCACCCAAGGAAGAGTAGTGACTCACCCAGAGGAGAGTAGTGACTCACCCAGGGGAGAGTAGTGACTCACCCAGAGGAGAGTAGTGACTCACCCAGAGGAAAGTAGTGACTTACCCAGGGGAGAGTAGTGACTCACCCAAGGGAGAGTAGTGACTCACCCAGGGGAGAGTAATGACTCACCCAGAGGAGAGTAGTGACTCACCCAGGGGAGAGTAGTGACTCACCCAGAGGAGAGTAGTGACTCACCCAGGGGAGAGTAGTGACTCACCCAGAGGAAAGCAGTGACTCACCCAGGGGAGAGTAGTGACTCACCCAGAGGAAAGTAGTGACTCACCCAGGGGAGAGTAGTGACTCACCCAAGGAAGAGTAGTGACTCACCCAGAGGAGAGTAGTGACTCACCCAGAGGAAAGTAGTGACTCACCCAGGGGAGAGTAGTGACTCACCCAAGGGGAGAGTAGTGACTCACCCAGGGAGAGTAGTGACTCACCCAGAGGAGAGTAGTGACTCACCCAGGGGAGAGTAGTGACTCACCCAGAGGAGAGTAGTGACTCACTGCTGTGTCTGTTCTTTTCTGTGTTTTTACGGGTGTGTGATGGGTATAGTCAGGAGCAGGTGGGTAGTTCATAATGTCCGTGGGATGTTAGCATTAGTGTGTGTGTGTGTGTTGGGGGAAGGTGGGGTTCGATGTGTGTGTGTTAGCGTTAGCGACAGGAGCTGTTAGCGGGTTGAGTGGCAGATGGAAAGGCTTTAATACTGAACGTGTGGGTAGGTGACGGTACCGACTGCAGGAAGAAGAGAGGAGATGGGGGAGAGGAGGGGGTGAGGGGGAGATGGGGGAGAGGAGGGGGTGAGGGGGCGATGGGGGAGAGGAGGTAGAAAGGAGATGATGGAGGAGAGGAGGAGATGGGGGAGAGGAGGAGATGGGAGAGGAGGAGATGGGGGAGAGGAGGGGGAGAGGAGGAGATGGGCGAGAGGAGGAGATGGGGGAGAGGGGAGAGGAGGAGATGGGGTGAGGAGTAGGAGATGGGGGAGAGGAGGAGATGGGGGAGAGGAGGGGGAGATGAGGAGAGGAGGGGGTGAGGAGGAGATGGGGGAGAGGAGGAGATGGGGAGGGGGGGGGGAGGAGGAGACGGGGTACTGCAGGAGATGGGGAGAGGAAGGGGGAAAGGAGGAGACGGGGTAGTGGAGTAGATGGGGAGAGGAAGGGGAAAGGAGGAGACGGGGTAGTGGAGGAGATGGGGAGAGGGGAAAGGAGGAGACGGGGTAGTGGAGGAGATGGGGGAGAGGAAGAGATGGGAGAGGAA
>NC_034180.2:41585575-41598075 GCF_002021735.2 Oncorhynchus kisutch
ATGTGTTGGTTACTGAAAATACAACAAATATTTATCCAAGCACTTCATTCAGAGTTGTTGTGATTAGAAGTAGGAACGAGAAGGACTGATGAACTGGGGGAGTACTGGGGGCATGGCCGGGGAGCTCGACCATACCGTGTGTACACCCAGCTCCCTACAGCTCCCGGTGTGGTCAAGCACAGCTAAGTGACAACCACAACACATACACACACACATACATGCACACACATACACAGCACATGTATACAACAAATTTACACCTTACACCAGTTTATTTGTCTGTGTTTATGCCTGTATATCTGTTAGTCTGTCTGTCCATTCAGACATGTTGGGCAAGATAAACCTAGCAGGTTGCGATACTATCATCGCAAATAAAACTCAATAAAACAACAGTGGCGCAAAGACATGCATTTATAGTGGGTGAAAATAAATAGAATATGAGGAAAATCAAATGAATCACCTGCGGGACGCAAATTAAATTAAATTAAATTGTTTACTATTGCAACAGTAATTGATCATTTACTAGGAAATGAAAACAATTTACTCAATAAATAAACTGCCTTTTAAAAATAAAAAAAGACTGCTTCCCTTTCCTTTTGTTTGTACTTTCATTTTGGAACAAACCCCAAAACATGCAGTGTCCGTTTCAGACTAGATTTGCTGTGGTATTGTATCATTACCAAACCAAAGTTTAAGAGGGGTAAAAAGCAATGGGAGAAGAGGGTCCTCACATCTAGTTCCAACGCAACGCTAAACTGGAGAGAGAGAGGGAGAGAAAGAGGCAGATGGAGAGACAGGGAATAGGGGAACGATGTCGAACGGAGAGAGATGAGAGAGAGATATGGGAGGGAGATGAGAGGGAGATGAGAGAGAGATGAGAGAGAGATGGGAGAGAGATGCGAGAGAGATGAGAGAGAAATATGGGAGAGAGATGAGAGAGAGAGATGAGAGAGAGATGGGAGAGAGATATGAGAGAGAGATGAGAGAGAGATATGAGAGAGATGTGAGAGAGAGATGAGAGAGAGATGAGAGAGATGAGAGAGAGATGAGAGAGAGATGAGAGAGAGATGAGAGAGAAATATGGGAGAGAGATGAGAGAGAGACGGGAGAGAGATGAGAGAGAGAGAGATGAGAGAGAGAGATGAGAGATATGAGAGAGATATGGGAGAGAGATCAGAGAGAGAGATGAGAGAGAGAGATGAGAGAGATGAGAGAGAGATGAGAGAGAGATAAGAGAGAGATAAGAGAGAGATGAGAGAGAGATGGGAGAGAGATATGAGAGAGAGATATGGGAGAGAGATGAGAGCGAGATGGGAGAGAGATGGGAGAGAGATGGGGTCCTGTCATTCTCCCCCCATCAGTCACACACGTGAAGCATGATGGGAGGATGAGAGGAGGAAATATTTCATTGTCAGACAGGAGGCTGCATAGCTATTCACCCCCCCCCCCCCCCCCCCCCCCCCCCCCCCCAGTTCTCTGTCTCTGCTGCAGGACAATGACAATTTAATCATTCCATACAAGACCACACCATGCAGAGGAGAGCAGAGAGCTCACACAAACGCACACACACGCACACACACACACACACACACACACACACACACACACACACACACACACACACACACACACACACACACACACACACACACACACACACACACACACACACACACCACCACTGCTTCCTCCTCCCGTCTCTCCTGGCCAAACCAGCAGGCCACCCTATTTGATAAGCATAACAGACCTAGCACTTAACCCTCTTCCCCTAGCCCACACACACACACACACACACACACACACACACACACGCACACACACACGGACGTACGTACGCATGCAGGTAGGCACACACACACCTTGTTTTTAGAGTTACTATCCCATCCACTCTCGGCAAGAAAAAAAAGCACAAAACATGGAGATAACATGATAAACGATCAGCTGTCACACTCTCTTTTTATAGAGGAGGATTCAAACAGAAGAAGGGAGAAACGCGTGAATGACTGAGGAGGGGAATCCACAGGGGGAAGAGAGGGTTGGAGAGAGGGAGAGATGGGGGATGAGTGGAGTGGAGTGGAATCCACAGGGGGAAGAGAGGGTTGGAGAGAGGGAGAGATGGGGGATGAGTGGAGTGGAGTGGAATCCACAGGGGGAAGAGAGGGTTGGAGAGAGGGAGAGATGGGGGATGAGTGGAGTGGAGTGGAATCCACAGGGGGAAGAGAGGGTTGGAGAGGGAGAGATGGGGGATGAGTGGAGTGGAGTGGAATCCACAGGGGGAAGAGAGGGTAGGAGAGAGGAGAGATGGGGGATGAGTGGAGTGGAGTGGAATCCACAGGGGGAAGAGAGGGTTGGAGAGAGGGAGAGATGGGGGATCAGTTTCTCACTGAGTTCCCTGAATTCCTATCGGACCTTGTAGTCATAGCAGATAATATTCTAATCTTTGGTGACTTTAATATTCACATGGAAAAGTCCACAGACCCACTCCAAAAGGCTTTCGGAGCCATCATCGACTCAGTGGGTTTTGTCCAACATGTCTCTGGACCCACTCACTGTCACAGTCATACGCTGGACCTAGTTTTGTCCCATGGAATAAATGTGGTGGATCTTAATGTTTTTCCTCATAATCCTGGACTATCGGACCACCATTTTATTACGTTTGCAATTGCAACAAATAATCTGCTTAGACCCCAACCAAGGAACATCAAAAGTCGTGCTATAAATTCACAGACAACACAAAGATTCCTTGATGCCCTTCCAGACTCCCTCTGCCTACCCAAGGACGCCAGAGGACAAAAATCAGTTAACCACCTAACTGAGGATCTCAATCTAACCTTGCGCAATACCCTAGATGCAGTTGCACCCCTAAAAACTAAAAAATGTCTCATAAGAAACTAGCTCCCTGGTACACAGAAAATACCCGAGCTCTGAAGCAAGCTTCCAGAAAATTGGAACGGAAATGGCGCCACACCAAACTGGAAGTCTTCCGACTAGCTTGGAAGGACGGTACCGTGCAGTACCGTAGAGCCCTTACTGCTGCTCGATCATCCTATTTTTCTAACTTAATTGAGGAAAATAAGAACAATCCAAAATTCCTTTTTAATACTGTCGCAAAGCTAACTAAAAAGCAGCATTCCCCAAGAGAGGATGACTTTCACTTTAGCAGTGATAAATTCATGAACTTCTTTGAGGAAAAGATTATGATTATTAGAAAGCAAATTACGGACTCCTCTTTAAACCTGCGTATTCCTCCAAACCTCAGTTGTCCTGAGTCTGCACAACTCTGCCAGGACCTAGGATCAAGAGAGACGCTCAAGTGTTTTAGTACTATATCTCTTGACACAATGATGAAAATAATCATGGCCTCTAAACCTTCAAGCTGCATACTGGACCCTATTCCAACTAAACTACTGAAAGAGCTGCTTCCTGTGCTTGGCCCTCCTATGTTGAACATAATAAACGGCTCTCTATCCACTGGATGTGTACCAAACTCACTAAAAGTGGCAGTAATAAAGCCTCTCTTGAAAAAGCCAAACCTTGACCCAGAAAATATAAAAAACTATCGGCCTATATCGAATCTTCCATTCCTCTCAAAAATTTTAGAGAAGGCTGTTGCGCAGCAACTCACTGCCTTCCTGAAGACAAACAATGTATACGAAATGCTTCAGTCTGGTTTTAGACCCCATCATAGCACTGAGACGGCACTTGTGAAGGTGGTAAATGACATTTTAATGGCATCGGACCGAGGCTCTGCATCTGTCCTCGTGCTCCTAGACCTTAGTGCTGCTTTTGATACCATCGATCACCACATTCTTTTGGAGAGATTGGAAACCCAAATTGGTCTACACGGACATGTTCTGGCCTGGTTTAGATCTAAACTGTCGGAAAGATATCAGTTTGTCTCTGTGAATGGTTTGTCCTCTGACAAATCAACTGTAAATTTCGGTGTTCCTCAAGGTTCCGTTTTAGGACCACTATTGTTTTCACTATATATTTTACCTCTTGGGGATGTTATTCGAAAACATAATGTAAACTTTCACTGCTATGCGGATGACACACAGCTGTACATTTCAATGAAACATGGTGAAGCCCCAAAATTGCCCTCGCTAGAAGCATGTGTTTCAGACATAAGGAAGTGGATGGCTGCAAACTTTCTACTATTAAACTCGGACAAAACAGAGATGCTTGTTCTAGGTCCCAAGAAACAAAGAGATCTTCTGTTGAATCTGACAATTAATCTTAATGGTTGTACAGTCGTCTCAAATAAAACTGTGAAGGACCTCGGCGTTACTCTGGACCCTGATCTCTCTTTTGAAGAACATATCAAGACCATTTCGAGGACAGCTTTTTTCCATCTACGTAACATTGCAAAAATCAGAAACTTTCTGTCCAAAAATGATGCAGAAAAAATTAATCCATGCTTTTGTCACTTCTAGGTTAGACTACTGCAATGCTCTATTTTCCGGCTACCCGGATAAAGCACTAAATAAACTTCAGTTAGTGCTAAATACGGCTGCTAGAATCCTGACTAGAACCAAAAAATGTGATCATATTACTCCAGTGCTAGCCTCTCTACACTGGCTTCCTGTCAAAGCAAGGGCTGATTTCAAGGTTTTACTGCTAACCTACAAAGCATTACATGGGCTTGCTCCTACCTATCTCTCTGATTTGGTACTGCCGTACATACCTACACGTACACTACGGTCACAAGACGCAGGCCTCCTAATTGTCCCTAGAATTTCTAAGCAAACAGCTGGAGGCAGGGCTTTCTCCTATAGAGCTCCATTTTTATGGAACGGTCTGCCTACCCATGTCAGAGACGCAAACTCGGTCTCAACCTTTAAGTCTTTAGTGAAGACTCATCTCTTCAGTGGGTCATATGATTGAGTGTAGTCTGGCCCAGGGGTGGGAAGGTGAACGGAAAGGCTCTGGAGCAACGGACCGCCCTTGCTGTCTCTGCCTGGCCGGTTCCCCTCTTTCCACTGGGATTCTCTGCCTCTAACCCTATTACAGGGGCTGAGTCACTGGCTTGCTGGGGCTCTCTCATGCCGTCCCTGGAGGGGGGTGTGTCACCTGAGTGGGTTGATTCACTGTTGTGGTCATCCTGTCTGGGTTGGCGCCCCCCCCTTGGGTTGTGCCGTGGCGGAGATCTTTGTGGGCTATACTCAGCCTTGTCTCAGGATGGTAAGTTGGTGGTTGAAGATATCCCTCTAGTGGTGTGGGGGCTGTGCTTTGGCAAAGTGGGTGGGGTTATATCCTTCCTGTTTGGCCCTGTCCGGGGGTGTCCTCGGATGGGGCCACAGTGTCTCCTGACCCCTCCTGTCTCAGCCTCCAGTATTTATGCTGCAGTAGTTTATGTGTCGGGGGGCTGGGGTCAGTTTGTTATATCTGGAGTACTTCTCCTGTCCTATTCGGTGTCCTGTGTGAATCTAAGTGTGCGTTCTCTAATTCTCTCCTTCTCTCTTTCTTTCTCTCTCTCGGAGGACCTGAGCCCTAGGACCATGCCCCAGGACTACCTGACATGATGACTCCTTGCTGTCCCCAGTCCACCTGGCCATGCTGCTGTTCCAGTTTCAACTGACCTGAGCCCTAGGACCATGCCCCAGGACTACCTGACATTATGACTCCTTGCTGTCCCCAGTCCACCTGGCCATGCTGCTGCTCCAGTTTCAACTTCCACCTGACTGTGCTGCTGCTCCAGTTTCAACTGTTCTGCCTTATTATTATTCGACCATGCTGGTCATTTATGAACATTTGAACATCTTGGCCATGTTCTGTTATAATCTCCACCCGGCACAGCCAGAAGAGGACTGGCCACCCCACATAGCCTGGTTCCTCTCTAGGTTTCTACCTAGGTTTTGGCCTTTCTAGGGAGTTTTTCCTAGCCACCGTGCTTCTACACCTGCATTGCTTGCTGTTTGGGGTTTTAGGCTGGGTTTCTGTACAGCACTTTGAGATATCAGCTGATGTACGAAGGGCTATATAAATACATTTGATTTGATTTGATTTGAGTGGAGTGGAATCCACAGGGGGAAGAGAGGGTTGGAGAGAGGGAGAGATGGGGGATGAGTGGAGTGGAGTGGAATCCACAGGGGGAAGAGAGGGTTGGAGAGAGGGAGAGATGGGGGATGAGTGGAGTGGAGTGGAATCCACAGGGGAAGAGAGGGTTGGAGAGAGGGAGAGATGGGGGATGAGTGGAGTGGAGTGGAATCCACAGGGGGAAGAGAGGGTAGGAGAGAGGAGAGATGGGGGATGAGTGGAGTGAGTGGAATCCACAGGGGGAAGAGAGGGTTGGAGAGAGGGAGAGATGGGGGATGAGTGGAGTGGAGTGGAATCCACAGGGGGAAGAGAGGGGTTGGAGGAGAGGGAGAGATGGGGGATGAGTGGAGTGGAGTGGAATCCACAGGGGGAAGAGAGGGTTGGAGAGAGGGAGAGATGGGGGATGAGTGGAGTGGAGTGGAATCCACAGGGGAAGAGAGGGTTGGAGAGAGGGAGAGATGGGGGATGAGTGGAGTGGGAGGTGGATTCCACAGGGGGAAGAGAGGGTTGGAGAGAGGGAGAGATGGGGGGATGAGTGGAGTGGATTGGAATCCACAGGGGGAAGAGAGGGTTGGAGAGAGGGAGAGATGGGGGATGGAGTGGAGTGGAGTGGAATCCCACAGGGGAAAGAGGGTAGGAGAGGGAGAGTGGGTGAGGATGAGTGGAGGGATGTGGAATCCACAGGTGGAAGAGAGGGTATGGAGAGAGGGAGGATGGGGGATGAGTGGACGTGGCAGTGGAATCCACAGGGGGAAGAGAGGGTTGGAGAGAGGGAGAGTATGGGGGATGAGTGGAGTGGAGTGGAATCCACAGGGGGAAGAGAGGGTTGGAGAGAGGGAGAGATGGGGGCATGAGTGGAGTGGAGTGGAATCCACAGGGGGAAGAGAGGGTTGGAGGAGGGAGAGATGGGGGATGAGTGGAGTGGAGTGGAATCCACAGGGGGAAGAGAGGGTTGGGAAGAGAGGGAGAGATGGGGGATGAGTGGAGTGGAGTGGAGTGGATTCCACAGGGGGAAGAGAGGGGTGGAGAGAGGGAGAGATGGGGGATGAGTGGAGTGGAGTGGAATCCACAGGGGGAAGAGAGGGTTGGAGAGAGGGAGAGATGGGGGATGAGTGGAGTGGAGTGGAATCCACAGGGGGAAGAGAGGGTTGGAGAGAGGGAGAGATGGGGGATGAGTAGAGTGGAGTGGAAACACAGGGGGGAAGAGAAGGGTTGGAGAGAGGGAGAGATGGGGGATGAGTGGAGTGGAGTGGAATCCACAGGGGGAAGAGAGGGTTGGAGAGAGGGAGAGATGGGGGATGAGTAGTGGAATCCACAGGGGGAAGAGAGGGTTGGAGAGAGGAGAGATGGGGGATGAGTGGAGTGGAGTGGAATCCACAGGAGGAAAGAGGGGTTGGAGAGAGGAGAGATGGGGGGATGAGTGGAGTGGAGTGTGATTCCACAGGGGGAAGAGAGGGTTGGAGAGAGGGGAGATGGGGGATGAGTGGAGTGGAGTGGAATCCACAGGGGGAAGAGAGGGTTGGAGGAGGGGAGAGATGGGGGATGAGTGGAGTGGAGTGGAATCCACAGGGGGAAGAGATGGTTGGAGAGAGGGAGAGATGGGGGATGAGTGGAGTGGGAGTGGGAATCCACAGGAAGGGGAAGAGAGGGTTGGAGAGAGGGAGAGATGGGGGATGAGTGGAGTGGAGTGGAATCCACAGGGGGAAGAGAGGGTTTGGAGAGAGGGAGAGATGGGGGATGAGTGGAGTGGAGTGGAATCCACAGGGGGGAAGAGAGGGTTGGAGAGAGGGAGAGATAGATGGGGGATGAGTGGAGTGGAGTGGAATCCAACAACGGGGGAAGAGAGGGTTGGAGAGAGGGAGGATGGGGGATGGGTTGAGTGAGGAGTGGAATCCCACAGGGGGAAGAGAGGTTGAGGAGATGAGAGAGGGGAGAGATGGGGGATGAGTGGAGTGGAGGGGAATTGAAATGTAGGAAGCGTCTCTTTTCTATCTCTTTCTGGACGTCTAATTTCGCTCAGCGTTCAGCCTCTGTAGCGACAGCGACATGGGGTGTAATTGCTAATTGCGACGCGTACCTCACGAATGTTGAGGACATGTGTGTGTGTATGTGGTGTAGTTCCTCCTAAGGCTCTTTCAACCCTCATAAAAGCCAGCGCAAACACCTCTCTCTCCACACACACACACACACACACACACACACACATCACACACAACACACACACACACACACACACACACACACACACACACACAACACAAAGAGCCTTGTCACACACACCCTGATGGAGTGAACATAAATCAAATAAATTGACAATCAATCATCAAGGCCTCCTCCTCTCCTCCCTCCTCCTCCTCCCCCCCCCTCCTCCTCCTCCTCCTCCTCCTCCTCCCCTCCTTCTCTTCCTTTCCTTTTCCTTTCCTTCCTCCTCCTCCTCCTCCTCCTCCTTCCTCCTCCTCCTCCTCCTCCTCCTCTTCCTCTTCCTCCTCCTCCTCCTCCTCCTCCTCCTCCTTTTCCTTTTCTTTTCCTCCCTCCTCCTCCTCCTCCTCCTCCTCCCCTCCTCCTCCTCCTCCTCTTCCTTTTCCTCCTCCTCCTCCTCCTCCTCTATCCTTTCATGCTCAGCCCTCTAAGGCTTTCTGCTCGCATTAGTAGATGTGTGTGTGTGATTTTGTTGTACGAGCATGTGCTTGTGTGTGTCTGTGTGTCACTGTGTGTGTCATTGTGTGTGATTGCATCTTACGTGTGTGTGCGCGCGTCCGCAGGAGCACTTATTGCCCACCTGTCAAACAAAAGACTCCCCCCTCCCATCTCGGAGGGGTGAATGGGTTCTGCTCAGGAGGCTCTCTCTTTGAGCCACAGTTAATACCCTTGGAATGCCTCACACTCTGCACAAGAGGGGGGCCGCCACCGCCACCGTGTGTGTGCGCTTGCACTCAGTGTGTGGAGACAATGGGACAGCCATCAGACAGCCGGGGCCACGCAGATGCATAAAAACACATCATACGACACCCGTACACACAGGGACGATACACGAGCACACACACACACACACACACACACACACACACACAACCACACACACACCCACACACACACACACACACACCACACACACACACACACACACACACACACACACACAGGTACACACACACACAGGTACAACACACACACCAGGTACACACACACACACACACACACAACACAGGTACAACACACACCACTCAAAAAGCGAGAAAAATATATTGAGGCTGCATATTGACATGATTTGACAGATGAATAAGTAAATGATTTTATACGGAGATTAAAATGAATTTAATTTACGCAATCCCTCTCTCCAGTGCTTTCCTCTGTTCCGCACAGAGAATGACAGAGAGGAGAGGAAAAACCAAAAATCCTGCTACTTTCCCAGCCGGCCCAGCCTGGCTGGTTGTAATCAGAATGTGGTGTGATGTTTAGGAAAAGCAGGCTCTCTCTCTCACAGACAGAGATCTCCATTAGAAACCATTCATTTAGGAAGTATATATCTGTTACACTATTATATTTGGATTTGTTTTATTCTTAGAATGTTCAAGTCTGTTAAATACACTGCATTTATTCTACAGAATTGAAAAGCATAAATTGCGCCATCAAATTTCTTCTTAGAATGATATTATTTAAATGTCCCACATTAAATCTGCATAATTTCATTTTCAATTTCATATCACTGTCCTATATCTACAAAACTGCAGAGCAAGATGCATTGCGTACTCTGTCTCACTAAGTGTATTTAGAAATTAATTAAATTCTTTTTTTAATGTCATGTTATGAAGTCTACATAAAATCATATTCTGAAAATCATATATTATTAGTGCATTGAGTCACAANCAAAATTGCCCTCGCTAGAAGCATGTGTTTCAGACATAAGGAAGTGGATGGCTGCAAACTTTCTACTATTAAACTCGGACACAAAACAGAGATGCTTGTTCTAGGTCCAAGAAACAAAGAGATCTTCTGTTTGAATCTGACAATTAATCTTAATGGTTACAGTCGTCTCAAATAAAACTGTGAAGGACCTCGTCGTTACTCTGGACCCTGATCTCCTTTTGAGAACATATCAAGACCATTCGAGGACAGCTTTTTTCCATCTACGTAACATTGCAAAAATCAGAAACTTTCTGTCCAAAAATGATGCAGAAAAATTAATCCATGCTTTTGTCACTTCTAGGTTAGACTACTGCAATGCTCTATTTTCCGGCTACCCCGGATAAAGCACTAAATAAACTTCAGTTAGTGCTAAATACGGCTGCTAGAATCCTGACTAGAACCAAAAAATGTGATCATATTACTCCAGTGCTAGCCTCTCTACACTGGCTTCCTGTCAAAGCAAGGGCTGATTTCAAGGTTTTACTGCTAACCTACAAAGCATTACATGGGCTTGCTCCTACCTATCTCTCTGATTTGGTACTGCCGTACATACCTAACGTACACTACGGTCACAAGACGCAGGCCTCCTAATTGTCCCTAGAATTTCTAAGCAAACAGCTGGAGGCAGGGCTTTCTCCTATAGAGCTCCATTTTTATGGAACGGTCTGCCTACCCATGTCAGAGACGCAAACTCGGTCTCAACCTTTAAGTCTTTAGTGAAGACTCATCTCTTCAGTGGGTCATATGATTGAGTGTAGTCTGGCCCAGGGTGGGAAGGTGAACGGAAAGGCTCTGGAGCAACGGACCGCCCTTGCTGTCTCTGCCTGGCCGGTTTCCCCTCTTTCCACTGGGATTCTCTGCCTCTAACCCTATTACAGGGGCTGAGTCACTGGCTTGCTGGGGGCTCTCTCATGCCGTCCCTGGAGGGGGTGTGTCACCTGAGTGGGTTGATTCACTGTTGTGGTCATCCTGTCTGGGTTGGCGCCACCCCCCTTGGGTTGTGCCGTGGCGGAGATCTTTGTGGGCTATACTCAGCCTTGTCTCAGGATGGTAAGTTGGTGGTTGAAGATATCCCTCTAGTGGTGTGGGGGCTGTGCTTTGGCAAAGTGGGTGGGTTATATCCTTCCTGTTTGGCCCTGTCCGGGGGTGTCCTCGGATGGGGCCACAGTGTCTCCTGACCCCTCCTGTCTCAGCCTCCAGTATTTATGCTGCAGTAGTTATGTGTCGGGGGGCTGGGGTCAGTTTGTTATATCTGGAGTACTTCTCCTGTCCTATTCGGTGTCCTGTGTGAATCTAAGTGTGCGTTCTCTAATTCTCTCCTTCTCTCTTTCTTTCTCTCTCTCGGAGGACCTGAGCCCTAGGACCATGCCCCAGGACTACCTGACATGATGACTCCTTGCTGTCCCCAGTCCACCTGGCCATGCTGCTGTTCCAGTTTCAACTGACCTGAGCCCTAGGACCATGCCCCAGGACTACCTGACATTATGACTCCTTGCTGTCCCCAGTCCACCTGGCCATGCTGCTGCTCCAGTTTCAACTTCCACCTGACTGTGCTGCTGCTCCAGTTTCAACTGTTCTGCCTTATTATTATTCGACCATGCTGGTCATTTATGAACATTTGAACATCTTGGCCATGTTCTGTTTATAATCTCCACCCGGCACAGCCAGAAGAGGACTGGCCACCCCACATAGCCTGGTTCCTCTCTAGTTTCTACCTAGGTTTTGGCCTTTCTAGGGAGTTTTCCTAGCCACCGTGCTTCTACACCTGCATTGCTTGCTGTTTGGGGTTTTAGGCTGGGTTCTGTACAGCACTTTGAGATATCAGCTGATGTACGAAGGGCTATATAAATACATTTGATTTGATTTGATTTGAGTGGAGTGGAATCCACAGGGAGGAAGAGAGGGTTGGAGAGAGGGAGAGATGGGGGATGAGTGGAGTGGAGTGGAATCCACAGGGGGAAGAGAGGGTGGAGAGGGAGAGATGGGGGATGAGTGGAGTGGAGTGGAATCCACAGGGGGAAGAGAGGGTTGGAGCGAGGGAGAGATGGGGGATGAGTGGAGTGGAGTGGAAATCCACAGGGGGGGAAGAGAGGGTAGGAGAGAGGGAGATGATGGGGGAATGAGTGGAGTGGGGGATGAGTGGAGTGGAGTGGAATCCACAGGGGGGAAGAGAGGGTTGGAGGAGAGGGAGAGATGGGGGATGAGTGGAGTGGAGTGGAATCCACAGGGGGAAGAGAGGGTTGGAGAGAGGGAGAGATGGGGGATGAGTGGAGTGGAGTGGAATCCACAGGGGGAAGAGAGGGTTGGAGAGAGGGAGAGATGGGGGGATGAGTGGAGTGGAGTGGATTCCACAGGGGGAAGAGAGGGTTGGAGAGAGGGAGAGATGGGGGATGAGTGGAGTGGATTGGAATCCACAGGGGAAGAGAGGGTTGGAGAGAGGGAGAGATGGGGGATGAGTGGAGTGGAGTGGAATCCACAGGGGGAAGAGAGGGTTAGGAGAGAGGAGAGATGGGGGATGAGTGGAGTGGAGTGGAATCCACAGGTGGAAGAGAGGGTGG
>NC_034180.2:41603075-41613075 GCF_002021735.2 Oncorhynchus kisutch
CCATCACTACAGGACAAGTTTTGCATTTTATTTAACAAGGCAAGTCAGTTAAGAACAAATTCTTATTTACAATGATACCTACCCTGGCCAAACCCGGACGACGCTGGGCCAATTGTGCGCCACCCTATGGGACTCCCAATCACAGCTGGATGTGATACAGCCAGGATACAAAACCAGGGACTGTAGTGACGCGTCTATCACTGAGATGCAGTGCCTTAGACCGATGCTCCACTCGGGAGCCCCAAAAGACAGGCTCCGGAATCTGTCTCCTTACAGACTATATGTCCCAAACACTTTCTCAGCTCTCGCCATATCTCAGTCACACCAAAGCAATGAATTCACAAACTCCCAGAAAGAAAATGCTCACATTCACCAAATGCTCTAGTAATAATTACATTTCTGGTCTTATCTGTCTCATTCACAAAGAAAGAATTTTGGATATTTACTAAATGTTTCAGAAGAGAAGTGTATCTAAAGCTATGATTTAACACCCACCCTGTCCACATGACAAAACACACACTGTCCAAACACACATGACAAAACACACACTGTCCAAACACACACTGTCCAAACACACATGACAAAACACACACTGTCCAAACACACATGACAAAACACACACTGTCCAAACACACACTGTCCAAACACACACGGCAAAACACACACTGTCGAAACCCTCATGACAAAACACACACTGTCCAAACACACACTGTCCAAACACACATGACAAAATACACACTGTCTAAACACACATGACAAAACACACACTGTATAAACACACACTGTCGACATGATAAAACACACACTGTATAAACACACATACACAGAAAGTCAGGCATACAGGAAGTGGTTAGGTTGTGTACGTTCACATTAATAAAATATTTTATTCTATCCATGTAGATTACCAATCTAGCCTTTCTTTCTCTCTACTTAAGTAACCTCCAGTCTTTGTGTGTGTGTGTAGTCTACAAGAGGGCTGTCGCTCAAGGCTCCACTTTTGAAGAGTTATCAGCATTCAGAGCAGGGCAGGGGTTAAGAGTGCCGTGGTTTCCTTTAGAAAGTCAACTTGTCCAGCCATCCTCTCTTCTCTTCACTCTATCGATCTATTGCTTTCTTGGTATTCCATTCACTTGTATTCTATTATTTAACTTAATGCCAAGTGGTATGAAACAGAGTGGGGAGTGTCCAAAACCAGGACTTCTATTTGATTTAGATATGATTAAACATGACATTTTAGGCCATTTGGCCTCCTGGAACTCCTTAAATGCATTGTTTAATATTACAACAGAACCCCTTCTATCTATATCAGAGGACGTGCTGGGTGTTGTGTCTATAGACAGGAAGGTATGGACGTCCCTGATGCTGTATTTACATAAAACACTCCACACGCACACACACACACACACACACACGCACGCACGCACGCACGCACACACACACACACGCACGCACGCACGCACGCACACACACACACACACACGCACGCACGCACACACACACGCACGCACGCACACACACGCACGCACGCACGCACACACACACACACGCACGCATGCACGCATGCACGCGCACGCACGCACGCACGCACGCACACACACAGACACACAGACACACAGCCACACAGACACACACACACAGACACACAGACACACACACACACACACACACACACACACACACACTGTGCGGCGCAGTGTGCTGTGTTGTCTCTAATGCCGCGGCAGGCCCACATGCCGTGATGGCTGTCTGAAATTCAAGCTCTCCTGGCATTTAACAGCACTTTCTCCCCCTCCTCTTCCTCCTCTCCCCTTCTTCTCCTGCCGCTTCTGTCCTCTCCTCTCCTCCGTTACCCCTCTCTCTCTATCTCTGGCTGTCCCACTTCCCCTTTCACTCTGCTGGCTTGCTGACCTCACGCACACTGACCCTGCCTAATAAACTAAGACTGAAACATCCCAGACTGACCACACACACACACACACGTTTATAAAGTAAGGCATTATGGCTCTCTGTACCAGGACAGACATGTCAGAGTGTGTGTCCTACTCAGGTAGAGAAGCAGAAATCCTGCTCCTCACACTGAGTGAGAGCTCCTCTCTGCACCGCAGTCGAGCACCCATAGACAGACATACACACACTCACTGTTACACACACACTCACTGTTACACACACACACACACACACACACACACACACACACACACACACACACACACACACACACACACACACACACACACACACACACACACACACACACACACACACACACACACACACACACAAGCACACACTACCTGAAAGTTGTAACAACCTTGACATGCTACCGGCCACCTCCGCAGCATAGTACCACACAAAATAATACACACTCACACACTCTTAGTCTGATGAACACGTACCCACACAGGCAGACACACAATCAAAGGCATTCTCAATGACAAAACATCAATAGTAAAAAGGTCAAATTTACCTACTCTTGTTGTTCAGAGTGTAGAGAGTAACACTCAGGAAGTTCTACAGAATCCATCTGCACACTGCCACCATAATATGAGAAAACCTCCTCTATGAATCAAAGTTATTTTCTGCTATCCTCCTCTCCTCTCCTGTCCTCCTCTCTTTCTTCTCTCTCTCTCTCTCCTCTCTCTCTCCTCTACCTCGCTCCGTTCCTGTCAGAGCACTGCAATCAGGCACAGTGGTCCTCCGTGTGACAAGCCTACAGGCACAGCAGCCAGCCGGTTGGGACCAAAAGCTCTAGCACTCTTCTAATCAAGGACTTAAAGCCACAATTGGAGCTCATGAATAATGAAGCAAGGCTTTGCATATGTAGTCCCTCTGGCCCGTCCGGGCTGCTCATTGGTGGACGGGCGGCCAATGAGAAAGATGCAAGGCTCCGTCTTCGCTCACGGAAAGAGAGAGAGACAGAGAGAGTGGGGGGCCGAGCAGGTGGAGAGGAAGGGCAAACACAAAGAGAGAGAGAGAGAGAGAGGGAGTAAGACAGGGGGCAGATGAATAACGAGAGTGAGCGGTGAAGAGAGAGAGAGAGAGAGAGAGAGAGAGAGAGAGGGGTAAGGAGAGAGGGATTTAAAGAAACAGTGCATTCTAATTCTCTCTCTATATTCTCTCTCTCTGTCTCTCTCTCAGGGCAGTTGTTATCAGTTATTTCTGTTGAGCGGAGAGATAAATTATTTCAGGCCGGGGTAAATACCAAACGTTGTGAATGAAGCCTGCGTACAAATACACCGTTCCATCTGTTTATTGGCATGTCTGTCATTCTCTCAGTCCCTTTCTTTCTCTTCCTTTTCTCTCTCTGTCTGTCTCTATTGCTCTCTAATTCTCTGCCCGTCTGTCTAAGTGAGAAGATTAGTAAAATGAAGTCATCTCTGACCGTAATGTGTTTAAAGAGCCGCTCTAGCTTCTGCGTATGTGAAGAACAGAGCGAGACGAGAGAGGTGTTTTTAAAAATAAAGAGATCAAACGAGAAAGGGTCAAATGATTAGCTAAGTAAACATGAACAATAAAGTTAGAATAAAAAACATCCAAGCTTGGCCTCACACAAGCAATAGGTGAAACACTGACATGTTACATCACTTCATTTGATAATGTAATAGAATATCAGTGTCTTTCACACTATCCAAAAGGAAATTATATTGAAAAAAGCCAAATATTGGACAACCCTATAACCACTCAGCAGTAAAATAGGGATTCATTTTCCCAGTCACAGATTCCAGACTGTCTTTGTTGTGGAATGATTGAGGAATGATTTGGCATGTTTTCCTGGAACTGGTGTGTCCAGGTTGTTTTCCGTGTGTGTATCAGCGGCTCCCCGCCTTCCCAACCTCAGCAGGACCACACAATTCCCACTGCTAAGAAAATTCAGGAGCGCTGCCGTTCCGCTTAGGAATAGTCTCCAACTGTCTCCGTGCTCCACACACACACACACACACACACACACACACACACACACACACACACACACACACACACACACACACACACACACACACACACACACACACACACACACACACACACACACACACACACACACACACACACACACACACACATGAACACACACACACACACACACACACAGGAGGCGGAACCCTATTTCATACGACACATCTTCCTGTCTTTGTATTAGTTCTCTTTCAGTCTTATAGGCTCCCACCCTGAATAGAGTACATGTGGGGAACAGAGAGGATGAGAGGATGAGGGAGCAGAGGGGTGGAAAGGAGGGATGAGGTGTATGTGTGTGTGCTCCTGTGCTCCTGTGTGTGCGTGTGTGTGTGTGTTTGAACAGAGACACACACTGAACAAAAAGTGTGTTAGCTATATCTCCTCCTATATTAACATCTTTCAAATGAAAGATAAATACTCGATTTCCAAGTATCCACCCAATAGATGTGGTATAAAATCAATACATCGCTCCTCTGTTTTCTCTGTGTTAACGGATCCTTAGTAAAGAGCAGCTATAGCTGCCCGAGCTAACTAGGGCCACATAAGAGGGCCATCCAGTCTTCTATTAATTAAAACATGATCACATGAAGAAATCATTATGGGGTGTGAGTTACGAGGGCTAGGAGCCGGCTATGACACCGCACACACACAAACATGCGCACAAACGCAGACACATAGGCAGGAACAGGCACACACACGCATGGACGCATACATATAAGCGCACGCACACACACACACAAATACACACACACATCTGGCCAGGCATACCTCTCTTATAATGTATCCTTCAGTCTATATGCATTGACTAAGATGAGTTGGAATCAACGCAGCCTTCTGTAAACAAATACTTTAGCAGTCACAGCTCTCTCTCTCTCTCTCTCTCTCTCTCTCTCTCCCTCTCTCTCTTTTCTCTCTCTCTCTCTCTCTCTCTCTCTCTCTCTCTCTTTTCTCTCTCTCTCTCTCTATCTCTCTCTCTCTTTTCTCTCTCTCTCTCTCTCTCTTTTCTCTCTCTCTTTTCTCTCTCTCTCTCTCTCTCTCTCTCTCTCTCTTTTCTCTCTCTTCTCTCTCTCTCTCTCTCTCTCTCTCTCTCTCTCTCTCTCTCTCTCTCTCTCTCTCTCTCTCTCTTTTCTCTCTCTCTCTCTCTCTCTCTTTTCTCTCTCTCTCTCTCTCTTTTCTCTCTCTCTCTCTCTCTCTCTCTCTCTCTCTCTCTCTCTCTCTCTCTCTCTCTCTCTCTCTCTCTCTCTCTCAGCTTACCTGCAGCAACATAGAAAAACAGGAAGATGAAAACCTTAAAAATACAATGTGCATACTAACACACAAAACATTAACAACATCTCCCCCATATTGCCCTCAGAACAGCCTCAAATCGTCAGGGCATGGACTCTACAAGACGTCGAAAGCATTCCACACGGAGGTTGGCCGATGTTGACTCCAATGCTACCCACAGTTATGTCAAGTTGACTGGTGGACCATTCTTGATACACATGAGAAAGTGTTGAGAATTAAAAATCCTGACCCAAACCTGCCACCTGCTACCATACCCCGTTCAAAGGTACCTCCATATTTTTTCTTGCTCATTGAACCTCTGAATGACACACATACACAATCCATGTGTCAATTTTCTCAAGTCTTAAAAATCCTTCTTTAACCTGTCTCCTCTCCTTCATTTACACTGATTGAAGTGGATTTAACGAGTGACATCAATAAGGGATCATAGCTTTCAACTGGATTCACCTGGTCAGTCTATGTCAAGGAAAGAGCAGGTGTTCATGATGTTTATGCACTCAGTGTGTGTCAGTGTGTGTCAGTGTGTATCAGTGTGTCAGTGTGTGTCAGTGTGTATCAGTGTGTGTCAGTGTGTATCAGTGTGTGTCAGTGTGTATCAGTGTGTATCAGTGTGTCAGTGTGTCAGTGTGTGTCAGTGTGTATCAGTGTGTCAGTGTGTGTCAGTGTGTCAGTGTGTGTCAGTGTGTATCAGTGTGTCAGTGTGTCAGTGTGTATCAGTGTGTATCAGTGTGTGTCAGTGTGTCAGTGTGTGTCAGTGTGTATCAGTGTGTCAGTGTGTCAGTGTGTATCAGTGTGTATCAGTGTGTGTCAGTGTGTCAGTGTGTATCAGTGTGTATCAGTGTGGTCAGTGTGTGGCAGTGTGTCAGTGTGTCAGTGTGTCAGTGTGTGTCAGTGTGTATCAGTGTGTCAGTGTGTGTCAGTGTGTGTCAGTGTGTGTCAGTGTGTGTCAGTGTGTTATGTCAGTGTGTCAGTGTGTGTCAGTGTGTCAGTTGTGTGTCAGTGTGTATCAGCGTGTCAGTGTGTGTCAGTGTGTGTCAGTGTGGTCAGTGTGTGTCCAGTGGGTATCAGTGTGTATCAGTGTGTGTCAGTGTGTCAGTGTGTGTCAGTGTGTGTCAGTGTGTGTCAGTGTGTATCAGTGTGTGTCAGTGTGTGTCAGTGTGTCCAGTGTATATCAGTGGTGTGTCAGTGTGTGTCAGTGTGTGTCAGTGTGTGTCAGTGTGTCGTGTGTGTCAGTGTTGTGTCAGTGTGTATCAGTGTGTCAGTGTGTGTCAGTGTGTGTCAGTGGTGTCAGTGTGTATCAGTGTGTATCAGTGTGTGTCAGTGTGTGTCAGTGTGTGTCAGTGTGTGTCAGTGTGTCAGTGTGTATCAGTGTGTCAGTGTGTGTCAGTGTGTATCAGTGTGTGTCAGTGTGTATCAGTGTGTGTCAGTGTGTGTCAGTGTGTATCAGTGTGTGTCAGTGTGTGTCATGTGTATCAGTGTGTGTCAGTGTGTATCAGTGTGTATCAGTGTGTGTCAGTGTGTATCAGTGTGTGTCAGTGTGTGTCAGTGTGTATCAGTGTGTGTCAGTGTGTGTCAGTGTGTGTCAGTGTGTATCAGTGTGTGTCAGTGTGTGTCAGTGTGTGTCAGTGTGTATCAGTATGTGTCAGTGTGTGTCAGTGTGTATCAGTGTGTATCAGTGTGTGTCAGTGTGTGTCAGTGTGTGTCAGTGTGTGTCAGTGTGTCAGTGTGTATCAGTGTGTCAGTGTGTGTCAGTGTGTATCAGTGTGTGTCAGTGTGTGTCAGTGTGTATCAGTGTGTGTCAGTGTGTAACAGTGTGTCAGTGTGTGTTCAGTGGTGTCATGTGTCAGTGTGTATCAGTGTGTATCAGTGTGTGTCAGTGTGTGTCAGTGTGTGTCAGTGTGTGTCAGTGTGTCAGTGTGTATCAGTGTGTCAGTGTGTGTCAGTGTGTATCAGTGTGTGTCAGTGTGTATCAGTGTGTGTCAGTGTGTGTCAGTGTGTATCAGTGTGTGTCAGTGTGTGTCAGTGTGTATCAGTGTGTGTCAGTGTGTATCAGTGTGTATCAGTGTGTGTCAGTGTGTATCAGTGTGTGTCAGTGTGTGTCAGTGTGTATCAGTGTGTGTCAGTGTGTGTCAGTGTGTGTCAGTGTGTATCAGTGTGTGTCAGTGTGTGTCAGTGTGTGTCAGTGTGTATCAGTATGTGTCAGTGTGTGTCAGTGTGTATCAGTGTGTATCAGTGTGTGTCCACACCTATACACACGGTTTCTTCTTTACTAAAATGAGTTTCAGACAAATCTGCGTATACCAACCTGCTGCTGAACAAGGCTAAGGCCACAGACACAACACAGACACAGACACAGACACAGACACGGCCACGGCCACGGACACGGACACGGTGTGTGTGAAAGCAGAGCGTTGTGTGTGTGTGAAAGCAGAGTGTTGTGTGTGTGTGAAAGCAGAGCGTTGTGAGTGTGTGAAAGCAGAGCGTTGTGTGTGTGTGAAAGCAGAGCGTTGTGAGTGTGTGAAAGCAGAGCGTTGTGTGTGTGTGAAAGCAGAGCGTTGTGTGTGTGTGAAAGCAGAGCGTTGTGTGTGTGTGTGAAAGCAGAGCGTTGTGTGTGTGTGAAAGCAGAGCGTTGTGAGTGTGTGAAAGCAGAGCGTTATGTGTGTGTGAAAGCAGAGCGTTGTGTGTGTGTGAAAGCAGAGCGTTGTGTGTGTGTGTGAAAGCAGAGTGTTGTGTGTGTGTGAAAGCAGAGTGTTGTGTGTGTGTGAAAGCAGAGCGTTGTGTGTATGTGAAAGCTGAGCGTTGTGTGTGTGTGTGAAAGCAGAGCGTTGTGTGTGTGTGAAAGCAGAGCGTTGTGAGTGTGTGAAAGCAGAGCGTTGTGTGTGTGTGAAAGCAGAGCGTTGTGTGTGTGTGTGAAAGCAGTGCGTTGTGTGTGTGTGAAAGCAGAGCGTTGTGAGTGTGTGAAAGCAGAACGTTGTGTGTGTGTATGAAAGCAGAGCGTTGTGTGTGTGTGAAAGCAGAGCGTTGTGAGTGTGTGAAAGCAGAGCGTTGTATGTGTGTGAAAGCAGAGCGTTGTGTGTGTGTGTGAAAGCAGTGCGTTGTGTGTGTGTGAAAGCAGAGCGTTGTGAGTGTGTGAAAGCAGAGCGTTGTGTGTGTGTGAAAGCAGAGCATTATGGGTGAGTGAAAGCAGAGCATTATGTGTGTGTGAAAGCAGAGCGTTGTGTGTGTGTGAAAGCAGAGTGTTGTGTGTGTGTGAAAGCAGAGCGTTGTGTGTGTGTGTAAGCAGAGCGTTGTGTGTGTGTAAAAGCAGAGTGTTGTGTGTGTGTGAAAGCAGAGCGTTGTGTGTGTGTGTGAAAGCAGAGCGTTGTGTGTGTGTGAAAGCAGAGTGTTGTGTGTGTGTGTAAGCAGAGCGTTATGTGTGTGTGTTGGGGCCATTCGAAATGGATTTTAATTGCTGTGTCTGTAATGTAAATGGGTTTCCTACATGTTAGCGATGCCGCGGCACAGCTAGACTAGAGACAGACAACACACCTGTGTTCAGTCAAATTCCACAGGACACACACACACATATATACACACACACACACACGCTTATCAAACACACCGATACCAGTAAGTATACATGCATTTAGAAGCACAGATACACACACAATGTTCTCCTGTTACTTTGCACTGTTCTCTCTGTCTAATGTTATAGAGAATCTAACAACATACGTGAAGTAGAATTCCTTTTGGGTTATTACGTTTGTAGCCGATGGCAGACCTGATGGCAGACCTGATGGCAGACCTGATGGCAGACCTGATGGCAGACCTGACTCTCAAGAGTAGACAGGCTATTTGCACACTGCCCACAAAATGAGGTGGAAACTGAGCTGCACTTCCTAACTTCCTGCCAAATGTATGACCATATTAGAGACACGTATTTCCCTCAGATTACACAGACCCACAAAGAATCCAAAAACATATCCAATTTTGATATACTCCCATATCTATTGGGTGAATTACCACAGTGTGTCATCACAGCAGCAAGATTTGTGACCTGTTGCCACAAGAAAAGGTCAACTAGTGAATAACAAACACATTGTAAATACAACCCATATCTATGTTTATTTATTTTCAATTTTGTACTTTAATTATTTGCACATCGTTACAACACTGTATAAAGACATAATATGACATTTGAAATGTCTCTATTCATTGGGAACTTTTGTAAGTTTAATGTTTACTGTATCAAAACCCAAAAATGATTTAGCCGTTTTTTTCACATTCCAATTAAGCCCTTTGAATGAATTGAATTGAGAGAGAGACAGACAGAGAGAGACAGACAGACAAACATACAGAGAGAGACAGACAGGAGCACAGACAGACAAACATACAGAGACCACTACCCCTTTCTTTCCGAGAGGGGTAGTGGTCGGTCCAGATGTATTGATTGTGTTACAATGTGTGCTCCTTGTTGACAGTGACCCCTTTAGGCCACTTGTACATACCTAACTGTTTCTCAATGTGTGTACGTGTGAGAGAGTGTATGTGTGCGCATTATAAGGATATTATATTCAGTAATTCTCCTCTCCTGAAAATTGAGGGCCTTAAATATGCACCAACCACCTACACTGATTCTACTGTCAATATGATTCAATAACTGCTACACACACACACACACACACACACGCACGCACGCACGCACGCACGCACGCACGCACGCACACACACACACACATAGAGTGGTGGTGTATTGTGTACATGGTTTTTGTCTGAA
>NC_034180.2:41618075-41648075 GCF_002021735.2 Oncorhynchus kisutch
ACACACACACACACACACACACACACACACACACACACACACACACACACACACACACACACACACACACACAGACAGTCAGGAGCCTTTCAGAGATCCCCGTGCTTTAGCCTCAGACAAATGAGAGAGAGAGACCTTGGACCGTCACCAGTCCACCTCTAACCTGACTTTATCACCTGTGTGCAGCTGGCAGAAGGCTCCTGAGACAAGGCACGGGGAGCAGAAGCCTCTGGACTGTGTTCATCATTCATATTGGACATATACTGTATGGGTATACAGTATAGCTACTCTTTTTCAGCAGGTAAAGAAAATAACATATTGAGAAAATATGTGTGTTTTAATTATTCTGAACTTCTCTCTCTCTCTCTCTCGGGAGGATCAAAAGGGTATTTAAAAAGCCTATTTGTCCCTCTTTCTCTCTCGCAGGTTTGATAACAAATTTTCCCTCCCCTAAATGAGACAAGGGAAGTAATTATGTGTGTATGTCTCCGTTGGGTAGTGTCCTGGGTTGCTGGAGTCCAATAGGTGAGGGGATACGCTGCCCGTAATTATGTTGCTTTGAAACAGAACATGAGTGGCTTATTCCAGAGGGATTAAGCCCCAGCACTTCTCTTTGTTAATGCAACACAAATGTGTGCCAGGGAAAATAAGACACCCACGCACGCACGCACGCACGCATACACACACACACACACACACACACACACACACACACACACACACACACACACACACACACACACACACACACACACACACACACATACACACACACACACACACACGTAAAGGAGGCTGGGAAAGAAAGTGAGAGGGAGGGAGGGAGAGAAGGAACGAGGGAGGAGGGAGAGAAGGAAGGAGGGAGAGAAGGAAGGAGGGCAAGAAGGAAGGAGGGAGAGAAGGAAGGAGGGAGAGAAGGAAGGAGGGAGAGAAGGAAGGAGGGAAAGAAGGAAGGAGGGAGAGAAGGAAGGAGGGCAAGAAGGAAGGAGGGAGAGAAGGAAGGAGGGAGAGAAGGAAGGAGGGAAAGAAGGAAGGAGAGAGAGAAGGAAGGAGGGAGAGAAGGAGAGGAGGGAGAGAAGGAAGGAGGGAGAGAAGGAGAGAAGGAGAGGAGGGAGAGAAGGAGAGAAGGAAGAAGGGAGAGAAGGAAGGAGGGAGAGAAAGAGAGAAGGAGAGGAGGGAGGGAGAGAAGGAAGGAGGGATAGAAGGAAGGAGGGAGAGAAGGAGAGAAGGAGAGGAGGGAAGGAGAGAAGGAGAAGGGAGAGAAGGTAGGGAGGGAGAGAAGGAGAGAAGGAGAGGAGGGAAGGAGAGAAGGAAGGAGGGAGAGAAGGAAGGATGGAAAGAAGGAAGGAGGGAGGGAAAGAAGGAAGGAGGGAGAGAAGGAACGAGGGAGAGAAGGAAGGAGGGAGAGAAGGAGAGAATGAAGGAGGGAGAGAAGGAAGGAGGGGGAGAAGGAAGGAAGGAGAGAAAGAAGGAAAGAAGGAAAGGAGGGAGAGTAGGAGAGAAGGAAGGAGGGAGAGAAGGAGAGAAGGAGAGGAGGGAGAGAAGGAGAGAAGGAAGAAGGGAGAGAAGGAAGGAGGGAGAGAAGGAAGGATGGAAAGAAGGAAGGAGGGAGGGAAAGAAGGAACGAGGGAGAGAAGGAAGGAGGGAGAGAAGGAGAGAAGGATAGGGGCGAGGGAGTGAAGGAGAGGAGGGAGGGAGAGAAGGAAGGAGGGAGAGAAGGAGGGAGGGAGAGAAGGAAGGAGGGAGAGAAGGAAGGAGGGAGAGAAGGAGAGAAGGAGAGGAGCGAGGGAGAGAAGGAGAGGAGGGGGAGAGAAGGAGAGGAGGGAGAGAAGGAGAGGAGGGAGAGAAGGAAGGAGGGAGAGAAGGAGGGTGGGAGAGAGAGAGGGAGAGAAGGAAGAAGGGAGAGAAGGAGGGAGAGAAGGAAGGGGGATATAAGGAGGGAGGGAGAGAAGGAGGGAGGGAGAGAAGGAAGGAGGGAGAGAAGGATAGGAGCGAGGGAGTGAAGGAGGGGAGGGAGGGAGAGAAGGAAGGAGGGAGAGAAGGAAGGAAGGAGGGAGAGAAGGAGGGAGGGAGAGAAGGAGAGAAGGCAGAAGGGAGAGAAGGAGGGGGCGGGAGAGATGGAAGAAGGGAGAGAAGGAGGGAGAGAAGGAAGGGGGGATATAAGGAGGGAGGGAGAGAAGGAGGGAGGGAGAGAAGGAAGGAGGGAGAGAAGGATAGGAGCGAGGGAGTGAAGGAGGGAGGGAGGGAGAGAAGGAAGGAGGGAGAGAAGGAAGGAAGGAGGGAGAGAAGGAGGGAGGGAGAGAAGGAGAGAAGGCAGAAGGGAGAGAAGGAGGGGGGCGGGAGAGATGGAAGAAGGGAGAGAAGGAGGGAGGGCGAGAAGGATTGAGGGAGGGAAGGAGGGAGGGAGAGAAGGAGAGGAGGGGGAGAGAAGGAGAGGAGGAGAGAAGGAGAGGAGGGAGAGAAGGAAGGAGGGAGAGAAGGAGAGAAGGAGAGGAGGTAGGGAGAGAAGGAAGAAGGGAGAGAAGGAGGGAGAGAGAGAAGGAAGGAGGAAGAGAACGAGATAGGGAGAGAACGAGAGAAGGAGAGGAGGAGAGGAGGAGGGGAGAGAAGGAAGGAGGGAGAGAAAAGGAAGGAGGGAGAGAAGGAGAGGAGGAGATGAGGGAGAGAAGGAGATAAGGAGAGAAGGAGAGGAGGGAGGAGGGACAGAAGGAGAGACGGAGTGGAAGAGAGGAGGGAGAGAAGGAGGAGAAGGAGAGGAAGAGAGGAGGGAGAAGGGAGAGAAGGAGAGAAGGAGAGAAGGAGAGGAAGAGAGGAGGGAGAGAAGGAGAGAAGGAGAGAAGGAGAGAAGGAGAGGAAGAGAGGAGGGAGAAGGGAGAGAAGGAGAGAAGGAGAGAAGGAGAGGAGGAGAGGACGAGAGGAGGGAGAGAAGGAGAGGAGGGAGGAGGGAGAGAAGGAGGGAAGGAGAGGAAGAGAGGAGGGAGGAGGGAGAGAAGGAGAGAAGGAGAGGAAGAGAGGAGGGAGAGAAGGAGAGAAGGAGAGGAAGAGAGAAGGAGAGAAGGTGAGGAAGAGAGGAAGAGAGGAGGGAGAGAAGGAGAGAAGGAGAGAAGGAGAGGAGGGAGGAGGGAGAGAAGGAGAGAAGGAGAGGAAGAGAGAAGGAGAGAAGGAGAGAAGGAGAGGAAGAGAGGAGGGAGAGAAGGAGAGAAGGAGAGGAGGGAGGAGGGAGAGAAGGAGAGAAGGAGAGAAGGAGAGGAAGAGAGGAGGGAGAGAAGGAGAGAAGGAGAGGAAGAGAGGAGGGAGAGAAGGAGAGAAGGAGAGGAGGGAGGAGGGAGAGAAGGAGAGAAGGAGAGAAGGAGAGGAAGAGAGGAGGGAGAGAAGGAGAGAAGGAGAGAAGGAGAGAAGGAGAGGAGGAGAGGAGGGAGGGAGGTGTAGAAACTACAGTAATAAGAAAGGATCAGTCGAGGGGTTCTCAAGGACAACAGAAAATGTATTTTGCAGCTACGTGTTTTGTCATGTGTGTTTCATTTGCAAGGTGTTTTAGGTCTTCTTTTCCATTCTATGTTGGTGGTGAGTCTTTGTTCCTTTGCCAATATACTGTGTCACCACCTGTATCCCCATTGCTCCAGAGGCCAAGGAGAGCATGGTGACTCCTGTACCCAGGGAAGGAGAGGGGAAGGTGGGAAGAGAGAGAAGGCCGTGGAGCCTGGATGGATACACTGGCCATGCAAGCCCCTATGCTACTCAGGCAGATTTGGTCCACAGAACAACATGCTTATATCAAATGAGTCAGCTATGTAATCAGAATTTCCTTACAGGCCTGACAGGGCTAGATAAAACCTGAGATATCTAAGTTATATCTATCTGTAAGCAAGGATGGGACATAGCGTGAGGATGGGACATAGTGTGAGGATGGGACATAGTGTGAGGATGGGACATAGTGTGAGGATGGGACATAGCGTGAGGATGGGACATAGCGTGAGGATGGGACATAGTGTGAGGATGGGACATAGTGTGAGGATGGGACATAGTGTGAGGATGGGACTTAGCGTGAGGATGGGACATAGTGTGGAGGACATAGTGTGAGGATGGGACATAGTGTGAGGATGGGACATAGTGTGAGGATGGGACATAGTGTGAGGATGGGACATAGTGTGAGGATGGGACATAGGTGAGGATGGGACATAGTGTGAGGATGGGACATAGTGTGAGGATGGGACATAGTGTGAGGATGGGACATAGTGTGAGGATGGGACATAGTGTGAGGATGGGACATAGTGTGAGGATGGGACTTAGCGTGAGGATGGGACATAGCGTGAGGATGGGACATAGCGTGAGGATGGGACATAGTGTGAGGATGGGACATAGTGTGAGGATGGGACATAGCGTGAGGATGGGACATAGCGTGAGGATGGGACATAGCGTGAGGATGGGACATAGTGTGAGGATGGGACATAGCGTGAGGATGGGACATAGTGTGAGGATGGGACATAGTGTGAGGATGGGACATAGTGTGAGGATGGGACATAGTGTGAGGATGGGACATAGTGTGAGGATGGGACATAGCGTGAGGATGGGACATAGTGTGAGGATGGGACATAGCGTGAGGATGGGACATAGCGTGAGGATGGGACATAGCGTGAGGATGGGACATAGTGTGAGGATGGGACATAGTGTGAGGATGGGACATAGTGTGATTTTATCGCAGGAGGAATCTTATATATTTTCTATGATGTCATTATATTTCAGTATATGATTGTAATATGGATAACTACATACAGTCATGTAGATGAACACATGGAGAGTGTTGGTGAGAGCAGAGGGATTGGAGAGACCCAGAGATACAGAACAACATTAAAAAAACAGATTCATCTACCACTGTCTAATGATGTGTGTGAGTAATCGCTGAAAGGCTGACGTGTGTTCACTCCCATGCCTATGTTGAGTGTGTTTAATGGTGTGAGTGGGAATAATCACTTAAACTGGGTGCTGCCTCTCTCTGAGGGCGGGGAGGGGCAGTTATTGGTGGTGGGGGGACACCACAGCATAATGATGTCACTGTAACAGCACACACACACACACACACACACACACACTGCCCCCCCCCCCCCATACACACCCTCACCCCAATCGAAAGGCAGAGCCCCGGTGTAATGCCTGACAGTAACACAGGAACACGATCCGTCTGTTGGTCTGCTGGGAATTTATAGTTGGCCCAATGATTGCTTTACAGGACTTGATGGTTGTAAATTGCATGGCATTTGTTAAATGTGGGCAGTTAGAAGTAGACTAGTAATTATTTCTGCTTGTACTGATTGAGACATAATTCCAATATGGCCCCTGAAAATGACAGCATTCCGAAACAACTCTGTTTTAATTCCCAGGGAATACTAATTAGAATCGGGGGAAGGGGGAGTTTTTATGTGCAACCTTCCAATGGAGCAAAAATAATTAAACTGTCAGGGAAAATAAATATGCATAAACAGGCCATAATTTCAGAGCACACAGCACCTTGTCATCCGCTGACTTTTTGTGGTGAAAAACAAAAGCAGTAACAATGCAGTTATGGAGGGCAAGAGACACCACACACACACACACACACACACACACACACACACGCACGCACGCACGCACGCACGCACGCACGCACGCGCGCGCACACACACACACACACACACACACACACACACACACACACACACACACACACACACACACACACACAGAAAAACAATAAATAGTCAAGAATGTACATCTTGGTAGGGAAAAATGAAACTGAATGCATTCAACCAAAATGTGTCTTTCGCATTTAACCCAACTCCTTTAAATCAGAGAGGTGCTGTGGGCTGCCTTAACCAACATCCACGGCACCCAGGGAGCAGTTGTTGGGGGTTAACTGCCTTGCTCAAGGGCAGAATAGCAGAAAGTGCAAGCTTCCGGTTAACTGGCTAAATGTTCGTAACCGTTAGTGTATTTAGAGCCTTTGCATAAAGACGAACACATACTTCTCTCTATACTACTGCACTATGGAAGTATAGACCTCAGTAAGGTAGATCCTAAACCACTTTAAGGCCCAACCTTCAGCTGAAACTCAACTGCACACGACGGCACTCAATAGCCCTCATTTATCAACGGTGAGCAGTACGAATTTATGCATAAATCGTTCACATGAGAAATAAATCTTACGTGGGTTTTGTGTATACTATTTCCACAAGAACAAACATTCATCTCTCTACGTATATGTTGAAGAATGAGTTCCATTGGGACATAGAAATGGTCCTTTAGGCAGAAACTTTCATCAAAAGTAATTCACAGCTAACATGGAGTATTTGTGGCTCGTTTGGGACACAAAGCCCAAAACTAAACTATTGCACAGAAAATCCTCAATCTGAACATTCCTTTCCTCTCATCCCCCTATCCTTCCCTTCCCTCCTCTTCCCTATTGCCTTTTCCTTAATCCCAAACAGATTTGAATCTGGATTAGGGGGGTTTGTGGCTGTGCTGCCCTGCTGCCCTGAGAGTGGCTCATTACTCTAAGATTACACAGATCCTTCTTGGCCCAAACAAAGCCTTAATGTACCTTTACAGATCTCTCTCTCTGCCTTCTTTCTCTCCTTCAGATTCGATTCAGCTACTGCTGCTGTAAATACTATTGGGGTTGATACTGCTGCTACTGTTACTGCTACTACTGCTACTGCTACTTCTACTACTACTGCTACTGCTACTTCTACTACTACTGCTGCCTCTACTACTACTGCTGCTACTGTTACTGCCACCGCTACTTCTATGACTACTGCTGCCTCTACTACTACTGCTGCTACTGCTGTTACTACTACTGCTGCTGCTGCTACTACTACTGCTAGTGTTACTACTACCGCTGCCTCTACTACTACTGCTGCTGCTACTGTTACTGCTACTACAGCTGCTGCTGCTACTGCTGCTGCTACTGTTAATACTACTACTGCTGCTTCTACTACTACTGCTACTGTTAATACTACTACTGCTGCCTCTATTACTACTGCTGCTACTGTTACTGCTACTACTGCTGCTGCTGCTGCTGCTGCTGCTACTGCTGCTGCTACTGTTACTGCTACTACTGCTGCTGCTACTAAGGTTACTGTTGCTACTACTACTGCTGCTACTGTTACTGCTACTACTGCTGCTGCTGCTACTGCTGCTGCTACTGTTACTGCTACTACTGCTGCTGCTACTAAGGTTACTGTTGCTACTACTACTGCTGCTGCTACTACTGCTACTGTTGCTACTACTACTGCTGCTACTACTACTACTGCTGCTGCTACTACTACTGCTGCTGCTACTACTGCTACTGTTGCTACTACTACTGCTGCTGCTACTGTTACTACTACTACCGCTGCTGCTACTACTGCTACTGTTGCTACTACTACTGCTGCTACTACTACTACTGCTGCTGCTACTACTACTGCTGCTGCTACTACTGCTACTGTTGCTACTACTACTGCCGCTGCTACTACTACTACTACTGTTGCTACTACTACTGCTGCTGCTGCTGCTGCTACTACTGCCGCTGCTACTACTGCTACTGTTGCTACTACTACTGCTGCTGCTACTACTGCTGCTGCTACTACTGCTACTGTTGCTACTACTACTGCTGCTGCTACTGCAGCTAGTGTTACTACTACTGCTGCTGCTACTACTGCTAGTGTTACTACTACTACTACTGCTGCTGCTGTTACTACTACTGCTGCTGCTGCTGCTGTTACTACTACTGCTGCTGCTACTACTGCTGCTGTTACTACTACTGCTGCTGCTACTGCTGCTAGTGTTACTACTACTACTGCTAGTGTTACTACTACTACTACTACTGCTACTGCTACTGCTGTTACTACTACTGCTGCTGCTGCTGTTACTACTACTGCTGCTGCTACTACTACTGCTGCTGCTGCTACTGCTACTACTGCTACTGTTACTACTACTGCTGCTACTGCTACTGCTGCTGCTGCTGCTACTGCTACTGCTACTACTGCTGCTGCTGCTGTTACTACTACTGCTGCTACTACTACTGCTAGTGTTACTACTACTGCTGCTACTGCTGCTAGTGCTACTACTGCTGCTGCTGCTGTTACTACTACTACTACTGCTGTTACTACTACTGCTGCTGCTGCTACTACTACTGCTGCTGTTACTACTACTGCTGCTGTTACTACTACTGCTACTGTTACTACAACTACTACTGCTGCTGCTAGTGTTACTACTACTACTGCTGCTGCTACTGCTACTACTACTGCTGCTGCTGCTGTTAATATTACTGCTGCTGCTACTACTGCTCCTACTGTTACTTCTACTGCTGCTGCTGTTACTACTACTGCTGCTGCTGTTACTACTACTGCTGCTACTGTTACTACTACTACTACTGCTGCTGTTACTACGACTACTACTGCTACTGTTACTACGACTACTACTGCTGCTGCTAGTGTTACTACTACTGCTGCTACTGCTACTACTACTGCTGCTGCTGTTACTACTACTGCTACTACTGCTCCTACTGTTACTTCTACTGCTCCTACTGTTACTTCTACTGCTGCTGCTGTTACTACTACTACTGCTGCTGCTGCTGCTGCTACTGCTGCTGCTACTACTGTTACTACTACTGTTACTTCTACTGCTCCTACTGTTACTTCTACTGCTGCTGCTGTTACTACTACTGCTACTACTACTCCTACTGTTACTTCTACTGCTCCTACTGTTACTTCTACTGCTGCTGCTATTACTACTACTACTGCTGCTGCTGCTGCTGCTGCTACTACTGATACTACTGTTACTTCTACTGCTCCTACTGTTACTTCTACTGCTGCTGCTACTACTGTTACTTCTACTGCTCCTACTGTTACTTCTACTGCTGCTGCTGTTACTACTACTGCTACTACTGCTCCTACTGTTACTTCTACTGCTCCTACTGTTACTTCTACTACTGCTGCTATTACTACTACTACTGCTGCTGCTACTGCTGCTGCTACTGCTGCTGCTACTGCTGCTGCTACTACAACTGCTGCTACTACTGCTGCTGCTGGTGCTACTACTACTGCTGCTGCTGCTGTTACTACTACTGCTGCTAATGTTACTACTACTGCTGCTGTTACTATTACTGCTGCTGCTGCTGTTACTACGACTACTGCTGCTGTTACTTCTTCTGCTGCTGCTGTTACTACTACTGCTGCTAATGTTACTACTACTGCTGCTACTGTTACTACTACTGCTGCTGCTGCTGCTGTTACTATTACTGCTGCTGCTGCTGTTACTACGACTACTGCTGCTGTTACTTCTTCTGCTGCTGCTGTTACTACTACTGCTGCTGCTGCTGCTGTTACTACTACTGCTGCTAATGTTACTACTACTGCCGCTGCTGCTGTTACTATTACTGCTGCTGCTGTTACTATTACTGCTGCTACTGTTACTAAAGTTACTACTACTACTGCTGTTACTACTACTACTGCTGCTGCTGTTACTACTGCTACTACTGTTACTACTACTGCTGCTGTTACTACTACTACTACTGCCGATGTTACTACTGCTACTACTGTTACTACTGCTACTACTGTTACTACTACTGCTGCTGTTACTACTACTACTGCTGCTGCTGTTACTACTACTGCTGCTGTTACTATTACTGCTGCTGTTGTTACTACTACTGCTGCTACTGCTGTACTACTGCTATTGCTACTACTGTTACTACTACTGCTGCTGTTACTACTACTGCTGCTGTTACTACCACTACTGCTGCTGCTGTTACTACTACTGCTGCTGTTACTACTACTACTGCTGCTGCTGCTACTACTACTGCTACTGCTGTTACTACTGCTACTACTGTTGTTACTACTACTATTGCTGCTGTTGTTACTATTACTGCTGCTGCTGCTACTACTACTGCTGCTGCTGCTACTACTACTGCTGCTGCTACTACTGCTCCTACTGTTACTTCTACTGCTGCTGCTGTTACTACTACTGCTACTTCTGCTCCTACTGTTACTTCTACTGCTCCTACTGTTACTTCTACTACTACTGCTATTTCTACTACTACTGCTGCTGCTACTGCTGTTGCTACTGCTGCTGCTACTGCTGCTGCTACTACAACTGCTGCTACTACTGCTGCTGCTGGTGCTACTACTACTGCTGCTGCTGCTGTTACTACGACTACTGCTGCTGTTACTTCTTCTGCTGCTGCTGTTACTACTACTGCTGCTGCTGTTGCTGTTACTATTACTGCTGCTGCTGCTGTTACTACTGATGCTGCTGCTGTTACCACGAATAATGCTGCTGTTACTACTACTGCTGCTAATGTTACTACTGCTGCTGCTGCTGTTACTACTACTGCTGCTGCTGTTACTACGACTGCCGCTGCTGCTGTTACTACTGATGCTGCTGCTGTTACCACGAATAATGCTGCTGTTACTACTACTGCTGCTAATGTTACTACTACTGCTGCTACTGCTGTTACTACTACTGCTGCTGCTGTTACTATTACTGCTGCTACTGTTACTAAAGTTACTACTACTACTGCTGTTACTACTACTACTGCTGCTGCTGTTACTACTGCTACTACTGTTACTACTACTGCTGCTGTTACTACTACTACTACTGCCGATGTTACTCCTGCTACTACTGTTACTACTGCTACTACTGCTACTACTACTGCTGCTGTTACTACTACTACTGCTGTTACTACTACTGCTGCTGTTACTATTACTGCTGCTGTTGTTACTACTACTGCTGCTGCTCTTACTACTTCTGCTGCTGCTGTTACTATTACTGCAGCTGCTGCTACTACTACTGCTGCTACTGCTGTACTACTGCTATTGCTACCACTGTTACTACTACTGCTGCTGTTACTACTACTGCTGCTGTTACTACCACTACTGCTGCTGCTGTTACTACTACTGCTGCTGTTACTACTACTACTGCTGCTGCTCTTACTACTACTACTGCTGCTGCTGCTACTACTACTGCTACTGCTGTTACTACTGCTACTACTGTTGTTACTACTACTATTGCTGCTGTTGTTACTATTACTGCTGCTGCTGCTACTACTACTGCTGCTGCTGCTACTACTACTGCTGCTGCTGCTGTTACTACTACTGCTGCTGTCACTACTACTGCTGCTGCTGTTACTACTGCTACTACTGCAACTACTGTTACTACTACTGCTGCTGTTACTATTGCTGCTGCTACTGCTGTTACTACTGCTGCTGCTGTTACTACTACTGCTGCTGCTGCTGTTACTACTACTGCAACTACTGTTACTACTGCTACTACTGCAACTACTGTTACTACTGCTACTGCTGTTACTACTGCTGCTGCTGTTACTACTGCTACTACTGCAACTACTGTTACTACTACTGCTGCTGTTACTACTACTACTGCTGCCGCTGATATTACTACTGCTACTACTGTTACTACTACTGCTGCTGTTACTACTACTGCTGCTGTTGCTGTTGCTACTGCTGCTGATGTTACTACTGCTACTACTGTTACTACTACTGCTGCTGTTACTACTGCTACTACTGCAACTACTGTTACTACTACTGCTGCTGTTACTACTACTACTGCTGCCGCTGATATTACTACTGCTACTACTGTTACTACTACTGCTGCTGTTACTACTACTGCTGCTGTTGCTGTTGCTACTGCTGCTGATGTTACTACTGCTACTACTGTTATTACTACTGCTGCTGCTGATGTTACTACTGCTACTACTGTTCCTACTACTGCTGCTGTTACTACTACTACTGCTGCTGCTGTTACTACTACTGCTGCTGCTGCTGTTACTACTACTGCTGCTGCTGTTACTACTACTACTACTGCTGCTGCTGCTGTTACTACTACTACTGCTACTACTGTTACTACTACTGCTGCTGTTACTACTACTGCTGCTGTTGCTGTTGCTGTTGCTACTGCTGCTGATGTTACTACTGCTACTACTGTTACTACTACTGCTGCTGCTGATGTTACTACTGCTACTACTGCTACTACTACTATTACTGCTACTGTTACTACTACTACAACTACTTCTACTACTACTACTACTACTGTTACTACTACTGCTATTACTGCTACTACTACTACTACTAGTACTAGTACTGCTACTGTTACTACTACTACTGCTACTACTACTATTATTACTATTACTGCTACTGTTACTACTACTACTACTGCTACTGTTACTACTACTTCTACTACAACTACTACTACTACTACTACTATTACTGCTACTGTTACTACTACTACCACTACTTCTACTACTACTACTACTACTACTACTACTTCTACTACTGCTACTACCCCTGCTGCTACTACTCCTGCGGCTACTGCTGCTGTTACTAGGTTTTGACTGTCTGAGTGTACAGAGTGCATGTATGTGTGTGTATACACATGTATATGTGTGTGTTTGTCTGTGTGTGCATGCACGTATGTGTGTGTTTGTGTGTGTCTTTCTCTATGTGTGTGCATGCATGTGCATGTATGGGGCGGCAGGTAGCCTAGTGGTTAGAGTGTTGGGCAAGTAACTGAAAGGTTGCTTGATCGAATCCCTGAGCTGACAAGGTAAAACATCTGTTGTTCTGCCCCTGAACAGGGCAGTTAACCCAATGTTCCTAGGCAGTCATTGTAAATAAGAATGTGTTGTTAACTGACTTGCTTAGTTGAATAAAGGTAAAGAGTGTGTGGGTCTTTCTCTCTATGTGTGTGATAGGCTCCATTAAGACATAAATTAAAAGTGCAATCGCAGTGAGAGAATACAATTATGTTGTTTTACAGAGGTATGTGAGGCCTCTCTCACACACTTACACTGTGTTTTATAGGACTGCTGCTTCTAACACTTACACTTATAGTACTGTGTTATTGGGCTACGCTGGGTGTTAACACACAAGTTGGGGACAGACACCCGATACTAGGTTGGGGACAGACACCCGATACTAGGTTGGGGACAGACACCCGATACTAGGTTGGGGACAGACACCCGATACTAGGTTGGGGACAGACACCCGATACTAAATTGGAGACAGACACCCGATACTAAGTTGGAGACAGACACCCGATACTAAGTTGGAGACAGACACCCGATACTAAGTTGGAGACAGACACCCGATACTAAATTGGAGACAGACACCCGATACTAGGTTGGGGACAGACACCCGATACTAGGTTGGGGACAGACACCCGATACTAGGTTGGGGACAGACACCCGATACTAAGTTGGGGACAGACACCCGATACTAGGTTGGAGACAGACACCCGATACTAGGTTGGAGACAGACACCCGATACTAAATTGGAGACAGACACCCGATACTAAGTTGGAGACAGACACCCGATACTAGGTTGGGGACAGACACCCGATACTAGGTTGGGGACAGACACCCGATACTAGGTTGGAGACAGACACCCGATACTAGGTTGGAGACAGACACCCGATACTAAGTTGGGGACAGACACCCAATACTAGGTTGGAGACAGACACCCGATACTAGGTTGGAGACAGACACCCGATACTAAATTGGAGACAGACACCCGATACTAAGTTGGAGACAGACACCTGATACTAAGTTGGAGACAGACACCCGATACTAAGTTGGAGACAGACACCCGATACTAAGTTGGAGACAGACACCTGATACTAAGTTGGAGACAGACACCCGATACTAAGTTGGAGACAGACACCCGATACTAAGTTGGAGACAGACACCCGATACTAAGTTGGGGACAGACACCCGATACTAAGTTGGAGACAGACACCCGATACTAAGTTGGAGACAGACACCTGATACTAAGTTGGAGACAGACACCCGATACTAAGTTGGAGACAGACACCCGATACTAAGTTGGAGACAGACACCTGATACTAAGTTGGAGACAGACACCCGATACTAAGTTGGAGACAGACACCCGATACTAAGTTGGAGACAGACACCCGATACTAAGTTGGGGACAGACACCCGATACTAAGTTGGAGACAGACACCCAATACTAAGTTGGAGACAGACACCCAATACTAAGTTGGAGACAGACACCCGATACTAAGTTGGAGACAGACACCCGATACTACGTTGGGGACAGACACCCGATACTAGGTTGGAGACAGACACCCGATACTAGGTTGGAGACAGACACCCGATACTAAATTGGAGACAGACACCCGATACTAAGTTGGAGACAGACACCTGATACTAAGTTGGAGACAGACACCCGATACTAAGTTGGAGACAGACACCCGATACTAAGTTGGAGACAGACACCCGATACTAAGTTGGAGACAGACACCCGATACTAAGTTGGAGACAGACACCCGATACTAAGTTGGGGACAGACACCCGATACTAAGTTGGAGACAGACACCCAATACTAAGTTGGAGACAGACACCCAATACTAAGTTGGAGACAGACACCCGATACTAAGTTGGAGACAGACACCCGATACTAAGTTGGGGACAGACACCCGATACTAGGTTGGAGACAGACACCTGATACTAAATTGGAGACAGACACCCGATACTAAATTGGAGACAGACACCCGATACTAGGTTGGGGACAGACACCCGATACTAGGTTGGGGACAGACCCCCGATACTAAATTGGAGACAGACACCCGATACTAAATTGGAGACAGACACCCGATACTAAGTTGGAGACAGACACCCGATACTAAGTTGGAGACAGACACCCGATACTAGGTTGGAGACAGACACCCGATACTAAGTTGGGGACAGACACCCGATACTAAGTTGGAGACAGACACCCGATACTAAGTTGGAGACAGACACCCGATACTAAGTTGGAGACAGACACCCGATACTAAGTTGGAGACAGACACCCGATACTAAGTTGGAGACAGACACCCGATACTAAGTTGGAGACAGACACCCAATACTAAGTTGGAGACAGACACCCAATACTAAGTTGGAGACAGACACCCGATACTAAGTTGGAGACAGACACCCGATACTAAGTTGGGGACAGACACCCGATATTAAGTTGGAGACAGACACCCGATACTAAGTTGGAGACAGACACCCGATACTAAGTTGGAGACAGACACCCGATACTAAGTTGGAGACAGACACCTGATACTAAGTTGGGGACAGACACCCGATACTAAGTTGGAGACAGACACCCGATACTAAGTTGGAGACAGACACCCGATACTAAGTTGGAGACAGACACCCGATACTAAGTTGGGGACAGACACCCGATATTAAGTTGGAGACAGACACCCGATACTAAGTTGGAGACAGACACCCGATACTAAGTTGGAGACAGACACCCGATACTAAGTTGGAGACAGACACCTGATACTAAGTTGGGGACAGACACCCGATACTAAGTTGGAGACAGACACCCGATACTCGGTTGGAGACAGACACCCGATACTAAGTTGGAGACAGACACCTGATACTAAGTTGGAGACAGACACCCGATACTAGGTTGGAGACAGACACCCGATACTAAGTTGGAGACAGACACCCGATACTAAGTTGGAGACAGACACCTGATACTAAGTTGGAGACAGACACCTGATACTAAGTTGGAGACAGACACCCGATACTAAGTTGGAGACAGACACCCGATACTAGGTTGGAGACAGACACCCGATACTAAGTTGGAGACAGACACCCAATACCCCACTGGCCAAATTAGTCTTCATCAGATACCACACAGCACAGAGGATTGCTTCACCAAAATGTATCTTGTGTTGCGAAGCCTCTGGCCCAGTAATATCGAAAAGACAACAGACCACACACACACACATAATGTAGTGTATACACATGCATGCACACAGCCACGCAGATACTCACTCACACACGCACAAATGCACGGACACACACACGCACGCACAGGCACACACACACACACACACACTCCATATGCATAGTTAGGATAATGGTACGGTCCGATACAAATTAGTCTGATCAAATATTCATGTGATATGCTAAACGGCAACATGGAATACCATTGTGGAGGGAATAAGTGAATGCCGGTAGGAATACTGTAGGAATACTGTAGGAATACTGTAGGAATATTGTAGGAATACTGTAGGAATACTGTAGGAATATTGTAGGAATACTGTAGGAATACTCTAGGAATACTGTAGGAATATTGTAGGAATACTGTAGGAATATTGTAGGAATACTGTAGGAATACTGTAGGAATACTGTAGGAATATTGTAGGAATACTGTAGGAATACTGTAGGAATATTGTAGGAATACTGTAGGAATACTGTAGGAATACTGTAGGAATATTGTAGGAATACTGTAGGAATACTGTAGGAATACTGTAGGAATATTGTAGGAATACTGTAGGAATACTGTAGGAATACTGTAGGAATATTGTAGGAATACTGTAGGAATATTGTAGGAATACTGTAGGAATACTGTAGGAATAATGTAGCTCTCTGGTGGAACATATGTATGGCAGTCCGGAATGCCAGATATTATAATATTAACTACCGCTCGAAAGTTTGGGGTCACTAAGAAATGTCCTTGTTAATGAAATATATATTTTTTTATTACAGTCTCAAAATGGCCAGAAACAAAGACCTTTCTTCTGAAACTTATCAGTCTATTCTTGTTCTGATGTATGAAGGCTAGTCCATGCGAGAAATTGCCAAGAAACTGAAGATCTCGTACAACACTGTGTACTACTCCCTTCACAGAACTGCGCAAATGGGCTCTAACCAGAATAGAAAGAGGAGTGAGCGGCCACGGTGCACAACTGAGCAAGAGGACAAGTACATTAGAGTGTCTAGTTTGAGAAACAGACGCCTCACACATCCTCAACTGGCAGTTTCATTAAATAATACCCGCAAAACACCAGTCTCAACATCAACAGTGAAGAGGCGGCTCCGGGATGCTGGCCTTCTAGGCAGAGTTCCTCTGTCCAGTGTCTGTGTTATTTTGCTCATCTAAATCTTTTATTTTTATTGGGCAGTCTGAGATATGGCTTTTTCTTTGCAACTCTGACTAGAAGGCCAGCATCCCGAAGTCACCTCTTCACTGTTGACGTTGAGACTGGGTCTCGACCCCGCCCTGTGCAACTGGGTACTGGACTTCCTGACGGGCCGCCGCCAGGTGGTGAGGGTAGGTAACAGCATCTCCACCCCGCTGATCCTCAACACTGGGGCCCCACAAGGGTGCGTTCTGAGCCCTCTCCTTTACTGCCTGTTCACCCACGACTGCGTGGCCATGCACGCCTCCAACTCAATCATCAAGTTTGCAGACAACACTACAGTGGTAGGCTTGATTACCAACAACGACGAGACGGCCTACAGGGAGGAGGTGAGGGCCCTCGGAGTGTGGTGTCAGGAAAATAACCTCACACTCAACGTCAACAAAACAAAGGAGATGATCGTGGACTTCAGGAAATAGCAGAGGGAGCACCCCCCTATCCACATAAACGGTACAGTAGTGGAGAAGGTAGTAAGTTTTATGTTCCTCTGCGTACACATCACAGACCAACTGAATTGGTCCACCCACACAGACAGCGTGGTGAAGAAGGCGCAGCAGCACCTCTTCAACCTCAGGAGGCTGAAGAAATTTGGCTTGTCACCAAATGCACTCACAAACTTTTACAGATGCACAATTGAGAGCATCCTGTCGGGCTGTATCACCGACCGGTACGGCAACTGCTCCGCCCACAAACGTAAGGCTCTCCAGAGGGTAGTGAGGTCTGCACAACGCATCGCCGTATATTCTTTCATTCCTTTACACTTGTGTGTTTAAGGTAGTTGTTGTGAAATTGTTAGGTTAGATTACTTGTTAGATATTACTGTCACGAATCCCGCCGAAGATGGTGCCTCTTCCTGTTCGGGCGGTGCTCGGCGGTCGTCGTCGCCGGCCTACTAGCTGCCACCGATTTCCTTTTCTGTTTCATTTAGTTGTGTCTAATTAATTGCACCTGTTTGGTGTTTAGGTTTTGGTTGTGGGCTATTTAAACCCGGTAGGCCCGCTGGCTTTTGTGCGGACTTGTTTTTCTGTTTATGGTGTGTGAATATTTTGTGGATTCCTTTTTTAGGAACAGTTTCATCCTGTTTGTTGGACTGGGTCTTTATGTGCCCTTGTTTGTGTGGCGTGACCGTCTCTCTGTTTTTTGGAAATAAAAGATCCACATCTTTGAACTACCCTGCTCTCTGCGCCTGACTCCTCCACCCACTAACTCTAGAAGCCGTTACAATTACTGCATGGTCGGAACTAGAAGCACAAGCATTTCGCTACACTCGCATTAACATCTGCTAACCATGTGTATGTGACAACTAAAATTGTATTTTATTTTATTTGCGGGAACTATTTAAAACTTCTTGGCACCCATCCCGTTAACGGGATCATTTTCGGCAACATCCGCTGAATTGCAGAGTGCCAAATTATATAAATTATTATACTTATTATACTAATACTTATTAGTATAATACTTATTATACTCACAAACAATATTTTGACTGTTTTGGAAACTTTAGAGTGTTTTCTATCCTAATCTGACAATTATATGCATATTCTAGATTCTGGGCTTGAGAAATAGGCAGTTTCATTTGGGTACATTTTTCATCCAAACATCAAAATACTGCCCCCTACACTCAAGAGGTTGAAGCTGCCAGTGAAGTTTACAGGCCATTTAGAGCCTGTAATCGAACCCACAAATGCTGATGCTCCAGATACTCAACTAGTTTAAAGAAGGCCAAATGTATTGCTTATTTAATTTGCTATGCTAATATAATTGCAAAAGGGTTTTCTAATGATCAATTAGCCTTCTAAAATGATAAACTTGGATTAGCTAACACCATGTGCCATTGGAACACAGGAATGATGGTTGCTGATAATGGGCCTCTGTACGACTATGTAGATATTCCATAAAAAATCTGCCGTTTCCAGCTCCAATAGTCATTTACAACTTTAACAATGTCTACACTGTATTTCTGATCAATCTGATGTTATTTTAATGGACAAAAAAATGTGCTTTTCTTTCAAAAACAAGGACATTTCTAAGTGACCCCAAACATTTGAACGGTTGTGTACATACTAATATTCTTTGTTATACTGTATTTAGAAGAACAGGGTACAGGGTACTCAGTGGACAATGAAAAGGATAGGACTCAAGAACAATTGAAAAAAGCCTTATTTAAATCCCTCATCCCTTGTTATCTCCTTGCACTTAGATAACCTGAGCAGAGTACAGGCCATAAACCAACAGTGACAATAACAACCATCGCTTCGGTGTGTGTGTGTATTTGTGTGTAACAGCCGCCCCTCTCAGAAACAAAAACAACCACTTAGGCATGAATAGCAGCGCTTGGGAGCCATCAATATTTCATTCAGGTGTGTCGAGGAATAGAGGAGAAAGGGAGCAGGAGAAAAAAACCATGAAAGTAGGAATGAGGAGGGTAGAGACCTAAATAATCTGAGCAGGTCCATGACTGACGGAGAGAGAGAGAGAGAGAGAGAGAGAGAGAGAGAGAGAGAGAGAGAGAGAGAGAGAGAGAGAGAGAGAGGGAGGGTAGAGACCTAAATAATCTGAGCAGGTCCATGACTGACGGAGAGAGAGAGAGAGAGAGAGAGAGAGAGAGAGAGAGGGAGGGCAGAGACCTAAATAATCTGAACAGGTCCATGACTGACGGAGAGAGAGAGAGAGAGAGTGAGAGAGAGAGAGAGAGAGAGAGAGAGAGAGAGAGAGAGAGAGAGAGAGAGAGAGAGAGTGCTAAGAAACAGAATGTGTGCGTGTGTGTTGTATATGTGTGTGTAGCATATGTGTGTGCTTTTGTTCGACAGGGGAGCAAAGGCCCAGTGGGGGTGTAGCAAAGGGGAATTGAGCAGAGTGTTCTGTGTGCAGTCACAACCTCTGACACACCAGCCTAATCTGGAGTTTAAATCAATGATGTGTCCAAAACCATAATTGCCGCTGCTAAACTGCTTCAACTGCAATATGCTTTCAGCAGAAGCCTATTCGCAGCAGAATTACGCCCGTGTGTGTGTGTGTGTGTGTTACAGCATGGGTTGGATTAAAAACATTCTCTCATTAGACCAGTGTCTGAGTGAACACACGTCCGCAGCAGAAAGTGCCACTCACATTGTTTTACGCCTCTCGTCTAGGACAACACACACACACACACAGACGCGCACACGCACACGCACACGCACACACACACACACACACACACACACACACACACACACACACACACACACACACACACACACACACACACACTAGTGTTAATCAGAAAATATGGAGAACCTTACAGTATATCATGCAGTCTAATTCAGACATATATTATTAGTAGTGGTACATACTGAAAGTATTTTACAGTAAAAAGAATGGTCGTGTCCCAAATCTGTTTTGCCTACTACTTACTGAAACTGCATACTGTGTACTATTCTTACTGTTTGGTAAAAACAAATGCAGCCTAGCTCTGATGCCACCTATAGCTACCTTATTGAGAGAAATATATGATATGTGGTTGTCCCACCTAGCTATCTTCAGAGGAATGCAGTAACTGTTCTGGGCAAGAGCGTCTGCTCAGTGACTAAAATGTCAAATGTAAATTGTAAATTGTCAACTGTTGCCAGATACATGTGCGTCTCGAAAGGCGATTCTCTTCCTCAATAGTGTGCAGTGAATTCTACTAGATGAAAAGCCAAAATGAGTACGACATCCTGGCATTTTAAGACATACTCAAATTGTAACATTTGACATACTATAAAACGTTCTATTTTCGTGTACCCAAAATGCTTACTATTTAGATCACAAGTACGGGTATTTGGACATGGCCTGTGTGTAGTTAGTTAGTTAGTGTCCTGTGATGCAACCTCAGACTTAAACTAGGTCTTCAGCGTACGGCTGAATGTAGCTTCCTGTTTTACCACGTACGGTAAGAACAGATGACTGGGAACATTTACTACCTGAGAAATAAAAAACTAATCATACACAGTCTTCAACAACAGAACCTTCTCCACACACACACCACCACCCTACAATTAGTCTGACACAATGAGGCGGGGTAGACACTTAACAAATTGGTCCCCTACTACCCCAGTTACTCTGTGTGTGTGTGTGTGTGTGTGTGTGTGTGTGTGTGTGTGTGTGTGTGTGTGTGTGTGTGTGTGTGTGTGTGTGTGTGTATATGTGTCACTTGCATAGAGCGAGTTATTCTGAAAGATGATTGGCCGTGTAACGTCGCCCTGGGCCAATTACCTCCTGACTCTGCCGAGAGAGCTAATTACACACTGTTTAGCCTTAGCATTTAGCTCTAGGTGTGTGTGTGTGTGTGTGACCTCCTGCTCAGCACTTTTCTATTCTTCTCCGTGTGTTGTGAATTGATCCTAGTGAGTTAAACAATTGCAGCAAGAATAAAATATAATGTTCCATAACCACCCTCTCACTCCATCTGATTTGAAGAGCAACCTTCCCCTCAGTTCCATAACCACCCTCTCACTCCATCTGATTTGAAGAGCAACCTTCCCCTCAGTTCCATAACCACCCTCTCACTCCATCTTCTGTGATTTTGAAGAGCAACCTTCCCCTCAGTTCCATAACCACCCTCTCACTCCATCTTCTGTGATTTTGAAGAGCAACCTTCCCCTCAGTTCCATAAACTCTTTCAATCTTCTCTCCCCCTTCCTTCTTCATTATCCCTCTCTCCCCATTCTTCCTTCATTATCCCTCTCAACCCATTCCTCCTTTATCCCTTCTCCCCTTCCTTCTACATTATCCTTATCTCCCCCTTCCTCCTTCATTATCCCTCTCTCCCCTTCCTCCTTCATTATTCCTTCTCCCCCAATCCTACTTCATTATCCCTATCTCCCCTTCCTTCTTCATTATCCTTATCTTCCCCTTCCTCCTTCATTATCCCTCTCTCCCCGTTCCTCCTTCATTATCCCTTCTCCCCCTTCCTTCTTCATTATCCCTCTCTCCCCCTTCCTCCTTCATTATCCCTCTATCCCCCTTCCTCCTTCATTATCCCTTCTCCCCCTTCCTCCTTCATTATCCCTCTGTCCCCCTTCCTGCTTCATTATCCCTCTCTCCCCCTTCCTCCTTCATTATCCCTCTCTCCCCCTTCCTCCTTCATTATCCCTTCTCCCCTTCCTCCTTCATTATCCCTCTCTCCCTCTTCCTCCATACAACTCCTCTCTTAAATCCATCACAACTCCTCTCTTAAATCCATTATTCCCTTCAATTAATTTATTCAAGTGTTCCTTTCTATATTGCTTCTCTCTGTGACTTTAGCTCTCTGTAGTGTTAGCTCTCTGTAGTGTTAGCTCTCTGTAGTGTTAGCTCTCTGTGGCGTTAGCTCTCTGTAGTGTTAGCTCTCTATGGCGTTAGCTCTGTGTAGTCTTAGCTCTCTGTAGCGTTAGCTCTCTATGGTGTTAGCTCTCTGTAGTCTTAGCTCTCTGTAGTCTTAGATCTCGGTAGTCTTAGCTCTCTGTAGTCTTAGCTCTCTGTGGTGTTAGCTCTCTGTAGTGTTAGCTCTCTGTAGTCTTAGCTCTCTGTAGTGTTAGCTCTCTGTGGCGTTAGCTTTCTGTAGTGTAAGCTCTCTATGGCTTTAGCTCTCTATGGCTTTAGTTCTCTGTGGCGTTAGCTTTCGATAGTGTTATCTCTCTATCCTGTTAGCTCTCTATGGCGTTAGCACTCTGTAGTGTTAGCTCTCTGTGGCGTTAGCTTTCTGTAGTGTAAGCTCTCTATGGCGTTAGCTCTCTGTAGTGTTAGCTCTCTGTGGCGTTAGCTTTCTGTAGTGTTAGCTCTCTATGGCGTTAGCTCTCTGTAGTGTTAGTTCTCTGTAGTGTTAGTTCTCTGTAGTGTTAGCTCTCTGTAGTGTTAGCTCTCTGTAGTGTTAGTTCTCTGTAGTGTTAGCTCTCTGTAGTGTTAGTTCTCTGTAGTGTTAGTTCTCTGTAGTGTTAGTTCTCTGTAGTGTTAGTTCTCTGTAGTGTTAGTTCTCTGTAGTGTTAGCTCTCTGTGGCGTTAGCTTTCTGTAGTGTTAGCTCTCTGTGGCGTTAGCTTTCTGTAGTGTTAGCTCTCTATGGCGTTAGTTCTCTGTAGTGTTAGCTCTCTGTAGTGTTAGCTCTCTGCAGTGTTAGTTCTCTGTAGTGTTAGTTCTCTGTAGTGTTAGCTCTCTGTAGTGTTAGTTCTCTGTAGTGTTAGTTCTCTGTCGTGTTAGTTCTCTGTAGTGTTAGTTCTCTGAAGTGTTAGCTCTCTGTGGCGTTAGCTTTCTGTAGTGTAAACTCTCTATGGCTTTAGCTCTCTATGGCTTTAGTTCTCTCTGACGTTAGCTCTCTGTAGTGTTAGCTCTCTATGGCGTTAGCTCTCTGTAGTGTTAGCTCTCTGTGGCGTTAGCTTTCTGTAGTGTAAGCTCTCTATGGCTTTAGTTCTCTGTGGCGTTAGCTTTCGATAGTGTTATCTCTCTATCCTGTTAGCTCTCTATGGCGTTAGCTCTCTGTAGTGTTAGTTCTCTGTAGTGTTAGTTCTCTGTAGTGTTAGCTCTCTGTAGTGTTAGTTCTCTGTAGTGTTAGCTCTCTGTAGTGTTAGTTCTCTGTAGTGTTAGTTCTCTGTAGTGTTAGCTCTCTGTAGTGTTAGTTCTCTGTAGTGTTAGTTCTCTGTAGTGTTAGTTCTCTGAAGTGTTAGCTCTCTGTGGCGTTAGCTTTCTGTAGTGTAAGCTTTCTATGGCTTTAGCTCTCTATGGCTTTAGTTCTCTCTGACGTTAGCTCTCTGTAGTGTTAGCTCTCTATGGCGTTAGCTCTCTGTAGTGTTAGCTCTCTGTGGCGTTAGCTTTCTGTAGTGTAAGCTCTCTATGGCTTTAGTTCTCTGTGGCGTTAGCTTTCGATAGTGTTATCTCTCTATCCTGTTAGCTCTCTATGGCCTTAGCTCTCTGTAGTGTTAGCTCTCTGTGGCGTTAGCTTTCTGTAGTGTAAGCTCTCTATGGCTTTAGCTCTCTATGGCTTTAGTTCTCTGTGGCGTTAGTTCTCTCTGACGTTAGCTCTCTGTAGTGTTAGCTCTCTATGGCGTTAGCTCTCTATGGCTTTAGTTCTCTCTGACGTTAGCTCTCTGTAGTGTTAGCTCTCTATGGCGTTAGCTCTCTGTAGTGTTAGCTCTCTGTGGCGTTAGCTTTCTGTAGTGTAAGCTCTCTATGGCTTTAGTTCTCTGTGGCGTTAGCTTTCGATAGTGTTATCTCTCTATCCTGTTAGCTCTCTATGGCCTTAGCTCTCTGTAGTGTTAGTTCTCTGTAGTGTTAGTTCTCTGTAGTGTTAGCTCTCTATGGCGTTAGCTCTCTTTAGTGTTAGCTTTCTGTGGCGTTAGCTTTCTGTAGTGTTAGCTCTCTATGGCTTTAGCTCTCTGTGGTGTTAGCTCTCTGTGGCGTTAGTTCTCTGTAGTGTTAGCTCTCTGTAGTGTTAGCTCTCTGCAGTGTTAGTTCTCTGTAGTGTTAGTTCTCTGTAGTGTTAGTTCTCTGTAGTGTTAGTTCTCTGTCGTGTTAGTTCTCTGTAGTTTTAGTTCTCTGAAGTGTTATCTCTCTGTGGCGTTAGCTTTCTGTAGTTTTAGCTCTCTGTGGCGTTAGCTTTCTGTAGTGTTAGCTCTCTATGGCGTTAGTGCTCTGTAGTGTTAGCTCTCTACTTAGTCCTAGAGGCCAAGCTAAGTGAGAAGCTGCATTGCACGCCCCCCCCTCACCCCCCTCCTTGCCGAAGTGTGCACACCCTCACCTGCCATTAAGGATTTAAAGGAATTGGGATTGTGGACGGAGTGTTTATATACTCCACCAATCCAATTCCACCAATCTGAATGGGGCTTCTGGGACAGTGTGAGTTCCTGCTTCCCATGGGTCTCTTTATCTACATCAGTGTGTTAATTAATAAGTTCAAAACCCCACTGAGATATGACAGTCACGGCAGACAGTAGAGCAGTGGAGCAGACAGTAGAGTGTGTGTTTGTGTGTGTGTGTATATGTGTGTGGTTGTGTGTGTGTGTGTGTGTGTGTGTGTGTGTGTGTGTGTGTGTGTGTGTGTGTGTGTGTGTGTGTGTGTGTGTGTGTGTGTGTGTGTGTGTGTGTGTGTGTGTGTGTGTGTGTGTTTGTGTGTGTATATGTGTAACCTGCCAGTCTGTGTTAGGCTGGACTGATCCTCCATTAGCCAGAGACAGCCGTTTCCTTAATGCAGACAACACACTCAAAGCCTGTCAACCACACACACACACACACACACACACACACACACACACACACACACACACACACACACACACACACACACACACACACACACACACACACACAGGAAAACACACTTCCCATCCTCAAAGTATTAGTTCATCTTTTTTTGTGTATGTATAGAAAATAAAAACAACTTTCAACTTCAACATATTCACCCCTCCAACAAACATAAATCAATAAAGTTTTAAAAGAACACTATAACACCATGAGGTTTGTTATAATTGACAAATGAATCAGAAAGATGAAACAAAACACTTAAAAGCAGTCAGCTGAATTAGAACTTAATGCAATGACACAATGATACCCACTGACCTGACCCTGTGAGAGAGGAATGGAAAGAGACATGGAGGAGGAAGAAAGAGGGGATTAAAAGAGTGAGAGGGGTATAGAGAAGGGGATGGAGAGAGGGAGTGGGGGAGTAGGGAGAGAGAGATGTAGAGAGAGGGGGATGGAGAGAGGGAGTGAGGGAGTAGGGAGAGAGAGATGTAGAGAGAGGGGGATGGAGAGAGGGAGTGGGGGAGTAGGGAGTAGGCAGAGAGAGATGTAGAGAGAGGGGGATGGAAAGAGGGAGTGAGGGAGTAGTGGGAGAGATGTAGAGAGAGGGGGATGGAGAGAGGGAGTGAGGGAGTAGGGGAGAGATGTAGAGAGAGGAGGATGGAGAAAGGGAGGGAGGTAGATGGAGGAGATAAATATAGGGGAAAGGATGGGATAGAGAGTTAGAGGGGGATGAAGAGAAGGAGTGAGAGATGGGAGAGAGAAAAGTGTAGAGAGAGGGGGAAGGAGAGAGGGAGATGGAGGAGGTAGAGAAGTGGTTGTGACAGGGGTGTTGGGGTGTGGTGCTCTTGGAGTGGCTGTCTAACAAGGTGCTGAGCAGAGAGAGCCCTGGGAAGTTGACGCTCTCTTACCCCCCAAGATTAGACAGCACCATTCAGCCACAGCATCCCGGCTACACGCCCACAACATGCTAGCAACATGCCTAGGACACGGGGGCTACACTGGAATGGCACAGGGGACAGGCAAAGCTACCAAAACATGTCCGTCTGCATGTCAACCCTCATGTCTGTCACTGTCTCTCTCTCGCTCTCTGTTTCTCCGTCTGTAACTCATGTCTGTCCCCCTCTTTCTTCCAATCGTTGAATCCTCTCTCTCCATCTGTCTAAGGCCTTCCTCCCACCTAAACATCTCTTCATGTCAGAACAAATTGGCCTAGTCTCACATCTCTCTCAGCCTGTCTGTCCCCATTCAACCGGAGAGAGGGAGAGAGGCGAGGGGAGGGGAGGAGAGGGAGAGAGGAACAACAAGATATAAGACAGAAAGGAGGAAAAGAGAAAGAGAAAGATAGAGCAAGGAAAAAGTGGGATAGAGATGTGGGTAAAGGGCAGAAAACAAGATAGAAAATGAATATGATACGTAAAGAGAGACAGATGGATAGATGGAGTGTAGGAAGAAGGAGGAGGGGATGTTGAGGAGGGGTTTGCTCCAGTTGAGACAGAGAGTTGTGGTTTTGAGAGAAAATAGGGCTCGACCATAAGGCTGTATAGCAGAAACCATCTTCTCTCTCCATCAGGCCTTAAAGCAGAGACCATCTTCTCTCTCCATCAGGCCTTAAAGCAGAGACCATCTTCTCTCTCCATCAGGCCTTAAAGCAGAGACCATCTTCTCTCTCCATCAGGCCTTAAAGCAGAGACCATCTTCTCTCTCCATCAGGCCTTAAAGCAGAGACCATCTTCTCTCTCCATCAGGCCTTAAAGCAGAGACCATCTTCTCTCTCCATCAGGCCTTAAAGCAGAGACCATCTTCTCTCTCCATCAGGCCTTAAAGCAGAGACCATCTTCTCTCTCCATCAGGCCTTAAAGCAGAGACCATCTTCTCTCTCCATCAGGCCTATTTTCTTGATCTTTTGTTTACAGATTTTCTATTTTTGTTTTACCCCTTTCTTTCCCATCTCTCCACCTCAACGTCACTCTCCCCCACTCTCTCTCTCTCTCTGTCTCTCTCCCCCACTCTCTCTCTATCTCTCTCTCTCTGTCTCTCTCCCCCACTCTCTCTCTCTCTGTCTCTCTGTTTCTCTGTCTCTCTGTCTCTCTCTCTGTCTCTCTCCCCCACTCTCTCCCTCTACGTCTCTCTCCCCCCACTCTCTCTCTCTCTGTCTCTCTCCCCCACTCTCTCTCTATCTCTCTCTCTCTGTCTCTCTCCCCCACTCTCTCCATCAACGTCTCTCTCCCCCACTCTCTCCCTCTACGTCTCTCTCCCCCACTCTCTCTCTCTGTCTCTCTCCCTTTCTCCCCCACTCTCTCTCTCTCTCTGTCTCTCTCCCCCACTCTCTCCCTCAACATCTCTCTCCCCCATTCTCTCTCTCTCTGTCTCTCTCCCCCACTCTCTCTCTCTGTCTCTCTCCCCCACTCTCTCTCTCTCTGTCTCCCTCCCCCACTCTCTCCCTATACATCTCTCTGCCCCACTCTCTCTCTCTGTCTCTCTCCCTCACTCTCTCTCTCTCCATCTCTCTCCCCCACTCTCTCCCTCTACGTCTCTCTCCCCCACTCTCTCTCTCTCTCTGTCTCTCTCTCCACTCTCTCCCTCTGTCTCTCTCCCCCACTCTCTCTCTCTCCCCCACTCTCTCTCTCAATGGCTCTCTCCCCCACTCTCTCTCTCTCTGTCTCTCTCCCCCACTCTCTCCCTCTACGTCTCTCTTCCCCACTCTCTTCCTCAATGTCTCTTTCTCCACTCTCTCCCTCTGTCTCTCTCCCCACTCTCTCTCTCTACATTTCTCTCCCACGCTCTTACCATCTCCCTTCCCCACTCTCTCCCTCTACGTCTTTCTCCCCCAGTCTCTCCCTCACTGTCTCCCTGTAAGTCTCTCTTCCCCACTGTCTCCCTCTACATCTCTCTCTCTATGTGTTGTTACTGTGCATTAGTAGGGAACAGTCTGACAGGGCACCCTGCTGTCTTCAGCTCCAGGGGTCCCTGCTCAGCTCCACATGTGCATGACCTCTCTTTCCTCACTCCTCTCCTCCATTTGAAGGACTCAACTCAGAACTCTCCTCCCCTCATTTACTTTTTCCTCCACCACTTTCTCTCTCTCATAGGCTGTAGGAAGGTTTTGGTAAGTGTGTGTGTGTCTATTGACAGCGGGAGCGTTAAGGCTAAGGCGTTGTCTGTGCTTCCCAGCCGAACCTTGTGGTAATCATTCCCAGCTGAAGTGTGTGGTAATCATTCCCAGCCGAAGTGTGTGGTAATCATTCCCAGCCGAACCTTGTGGTAATCATTCCCAGACGAACCTTGTGGTAATCATTCCCAGCCGAAGTGTGTGGTAATCATTCCCAGCCGAAGTGTGTGGTAATCATTCCCAGCCGAAGTGTGTGGTAATCATTCCCAGCCGAACCTTGTGGTAATCATTCCCAGCCGAACCTTGTGGTAATCATTCCCAGCCGAACCTTGTGGTAATCATTCCCAGCCGAAGTGTGTGGTAATCATTCCCAGCCGAAGTGTGTGGTAATCATTCCCAGCCGAACCTTGTGGTAATCATTCCCAGCCGAACCTTGTGGTAATCATTCCCAGCCGAACCTTGTGGTAATCATTCCCAGCCGAAGTGTGTGGTAATCATTCCCAGCCGAAGTGTGTGGTAATCATTCCCAGCCGAAGTGTGTGGTAATCATTCCCAGCCGAAGTGTGTGGTAATCATTCCCAGCCGAAGCTTGTGGTAGATTAAACCTCCCCTCCTGGTCCCCAGTCCAGCTCTCTCTCTCTCTCTCTCTCACACACAGCCCTCCTATCGCACATTCAAATACATTGTCTTTGCTCCCTTGTTAAACACACACACTCTCTTTTTCTTCCCTAATGCACCTGTGATGGCAAATTGATCTCTCTCTCTCTCTCACCTTTACCACAGCTGAAACATCTCAGTCAGAACAATGACACCTTTATCACAGCTGAAACATCTCAGTCAGAACAATGACACCTTTATCACAGCTGAAACATCTCAGTCAGAACAATGACACCTTTATCACAGCTGAAACATCTCCGTCAGAACAATGACACCTTTATCACAGCTGAAACATCTCCGTCAGAACAATGACACCTTTATCACAGCTGAAACATCTCAGTCAGAACAATGACACCTTTACCACAGCTGAAACATCTCCGTCAGAACAATGACACCTTTATCACAGCTGAAACATCTCAGTCAGAACAATGACAACTTTACCACAGCTGAAACATCTCAGTCAGAACAATGACACCTTTACCACAGCTGAAACATCTCCGTCAGAACAATGACAACTTTATCACAGCACCTCTAACTAGCAGACATAGACAAGTCCTCTATCAGTCACAGTTACAACTAAAGCATTCATATTCACTAGGTCTCAACTCAGTCACAAACCTAATTCAGAATGTTTTTATCAGTGGCGGTTGATGCTGTTTAAGATCAGGAAGGCCAATATTATTTTGGATGAGCATGGCCTTATTTCTATTACAGCATATTGGATGACTGTAATTCATATTGCATTCACCCAGCTCAATGCAACATTGATAGGTTTAGGCTACTACATGATACTCAATTTTCCTTTCCCCCATCATGAGGTTGCTACAATCTAGCCTACGAATGACAATTTACAACGTAGGTGCACAGGTCGAGAGAAAATGTTGAGTAATCAAGGTGACAGATAGTGACAATTTCAATACTGCCTTGGACACTCTTGCCTGCATCTAGTTGATGCAGGGTGTAATCTGCAGTCCAAACCGTTGCTGTTTCTATTTGACAAATTTAGGCATGTTTATCACCGTTTGTTTAAGAAACA
>NC_034180.2:41653075-41675575 GCF_002021735.2 Oncorhynchus kisutch
TGATCTCTGCGGAAATGATTAGGCCCAGACACCTGACTCCAGCGTGGCTCCCTTATCAGGACCTCTAAAAGGGCAGTCACAGAGAGTGCCTGCCTTAATATCAGAGAGAACACAGGGGCTCTATCTGTCTGTGTGCTTAAATCAACACAGTGATTAGGAACAGGCCGATAGTGACGTTACCCTGGTGCAATCCCTTATATCATATCTACTGCAAACACCACCTCCATTTGTTACACGTATAGACACACGCACACACACACGCACACACACGCACACACACACACAGGCACACGCACACACACACACACACACACACACACACACACACACACACACACACACACACACACACACACACACACACACACACACACACACACACACACACACACACACACACACACAGTAAAAAATACATCATTTTCTTTAGGAATGTAGTGAAGTAAAAGTAAAAGTAAAATATAAATAGTAAAGCACAGTAATCCCCCAAATGTATGTTTTACTTAAGTACTTTACACCACTGCACACACACACACACCTACTATCTGCAATAAACCCTTACAGCAGGCCATATTTATGTGCAATGAAAAAGGAATTTCCAGGATTTTTAGCCGTAAATATTTGTGGATCTGCAGAACACCAATGGAGGGGTCACAGAGGGGAGTGTGTGTGAAAGCTATTCTACTGTAGCTGTAAGACCAGCACGGCCTAGGGCATGCACACACACACACACACACACACACACACACACACACACACACACACACACACACACACACACACACACACACACACACACACACACACACACACAGTGGCCCATGTAGAAAGGTGTGTGGGTGTGTGTATGTGGCAGGCTCAACTAGCACAGTCTCACTTCAAAGTTTGTGTTTAAGGTTAAAAAAATTATGTTACAGTTAAGTTTAGGAAGTAACTAAAAAATCTTAAGGTTAGACATTAACTCCAAATGGTTAAGGAAAGGGTTAAGGTTTGGGATCGGCTTAAAACAAGAAAACTTTCTATCGCTGGATTCGAACTTGCAGCAGAGGCCGAAGCCTACTTGAAGGTAACAGCACTCACTTGTTGCCCCTAGTGGCTGGTTTCCACATCATCTCCCAATGTCCTCAGACATGGATGGACATCAAATACTGACTTGTATCACAGGTGACCTGGTTAGCGCAGGCTAAATGTTAGCGTGACTGCAGCACTACGGTTTTTAATTGAGGTCCTATCGCCTTGAACAGAAAAATTGGGAAAGGAGGGACGACTGCACACACACACATACACACTCTCCCACACACACACGCACACACACACACACACACACACACACAAGGTTGAGAAGCAGGTACAGCAGTGTGTGTAAGGGCGTTTATGAATAACATTACCTTGACATGACCATAACATCCTCATTTGCATGGGAGTGTGATGATCATACATTCAAAAGACTGATATGGACATTGAAACTAATACAGTGACAGAGCTGGATGGCAGAACACATTCCAGGTGACTACTTCATGAAGCTGGTTGAGAGAATGCCAAGAGTGTGCAAAGCTGTCATCAAGGGAAAGGCTGGCTACTTAGAAGAATCTCAAAAGGAAAATAGATTTTAATTTGATCAAAACTTTTTGGGTTACTACCTATTTACAGTTGAAGTCAGAAGTGTACCTACACTTAGGTTGGAGTCATTAAAACTAGTTTACATACACTTAGGTTGGAGTCATTAAAACTAGTTTACATACACTTAGGTTGGAGTCATTAAAACTAGTTTACATACACTTAGGTTGGAGTCATTAAAACTAGTTTACATACACTTAGGTTGGAGTCATTAAAACTAGTTTACATACACTTAGGTTGGAGTCATTAAAACTAGTTTACATACACTTAGGTTGGAGTCATTAAAACTAGTTTACATACACTTAGGTTGGAGTCATTAAAACTAGTTTACATACACTTAGGTTAGAGTCATTAAAACTAGTTTACATACACTTAGGTTGGAGTCATTAAAACTAGTTTACATACACTTAGGTTGGAGTCATTAAAACTAGTTTACATACACTTAGGTTGGAGTCATTAAAACTAGTTTACATACACTTAGGTTGGAGTCATTAAAACTAGTTTACATACACTTAGGTTGGAGTCATTAAAACTAGTTTACATACACTTAGGTTAGAGTCATTAAAACTAGTTTACATACACTTAGGTTGGAGTCATTAAAACTAGTTTACATACACTTAGGTTGGAGTCATTAAATCTAGTTTACATACACTTAGGTTGGAGTCATTAAAACTAGTTTACATACACTTAGGTTGGAGTCATTAAATCTAGTTTACATACACTTAGGTTGGAGTCATTAAAACTAGTTAACATACACTTAGGTTAGAGTCATTAAAACTAGTTTACATACACTTAGGTTGGAGTCATTAAATCTAGTTTACATACACTTAGGTTGGAGTCATTAAATCTAGTTTACATACACTTAGGTTGGAGTCATTAAAACTAGTTTACATACACTTAGGTTGGAGTCATTAAAACTAGTTTACATACACTTAGGTTGGAGTCATTAAAACTAGTTTACATACACTTAGGTTGGAGTCATTAAAACTAGTTTACATACACTTAGGTTAGAGTCATTAAAACTAGTTTATATACACTTAGGTTGGAGTCATTAAAACTAGTTTACATACACTTAGGTTGGAGTCATTAAAACTAGTTTACATACACTTAGGTTGGAGTCATTAAATCTAGTTTACATACACTTAGGTTGGAGTCATTAAAACTAGTTTACATACACTTAGGTTGGAGTCATTAAGGAGGCAAGTGTTCATGTTTCTGAATAACAATGAGCAGCAGCTAAATGTGCATTTTAAAGTGAGGCATGGGGAGGGGCTCTACGCAGGTTTCGCCAGCACAGATAGTCTACGGTGCTTTGAGTGTGGGGATTTGGGGCATAAGAGCTTTGCGTGCCCACATAAAGGCCGTAGACAAGGTGAGGGTACAAGCACCAGTGGGGGAAATTGAGGTCAACGTGCAGGGGGCAATGAGACCCTGACAAGAGGGCAGGTGGTTAGAATGGGAGATGGAGATGATGAAGAGGAAAGTGAGTCTGAGGATAAGGATGATGAGGAGGCCTTTTTTTCAGACTCCTCCTCAATGGGTCCGGAGCTGACAACCAGTCAAGCAGAGGGGTCAAAGTATTCAGTGAGGGAACAGTGTGTAAGGGTCTACCTTCAGACACTGTTTAGATGTATAGTCTCTTTGTGGCACTGGGGCTTTTTGAGTTTTGATATTGGTCTCTTTCCTTGCTGGCTTTTCTCCCACTTCTTATGGACACTCTTTGGGTAGGCTCGCTTAGTATAAATGGAGCCAAAGATGCAGGAAAGAGGAGGGTGTTGGGTGAATATGTAAAACAAAGAAAGTACAGGTGTTGTTTCTGCAGGAGATGCATAGTGATGTGGTGAATGATATCGATTGGGGGCTCTGGTGGAAAGGGGCAAGTGTGTTGAGCCATGGGACAAATGTTAGTGCAGGTGTGGCAGTCCTTTTTGTACCGGGTCTGTCTGTAAAACTGTTCTCCTCAAAGGAGGTGTGTAAGGGTAGGCTGCTTGTTGTAAAAGCAGAAATGAACAACATGGGTTTTGTCTTTATAAATGTGTATGCACCTAACACAGGGAGAGAGGGTGGGGGGGTCCTATTTGGGTGTCTTAGACAGGAGCTCTCACAGGTAGCGCCTGAGGAGACACTGGTGGTCGGCGGGGACTAGAACTGTACAATGGATTTTACGAATGACAGAAATGGGGAGGAGCCACATTCAGGGTCAGTGTTAAAACGTATTATGGCTGGGGGGCAGTATGGGGTAGCTTGGATGAATAAGGTGCCCAGAGTAAACTGCCTGCTACTCAGGCCCAGAAGCTAAGATATACATATCATTAGTAGATTTGGATAGAAAATAGATTGCACTTCCTAAGGCTTCCACTAGATGTCAACAGTCTTTAGAACCTTGTTTCAGGCTTCTACTGTGAAGGGGGAGAGAATGAGAGCTGTTTGAATCAGGTGTCTGGCAGAATGCCATGAGCTCAGTCTCGCGTGCGCCTGTGAGGGTTAGCTGCGTTCCTTTTCCTTTCTAAAGACAAAGGAATTGTCAGGTTGGAATATAATTGAAGATTTATGATAAAAACATCATAAAGATTGATTCTATACATCATTTGACATGTTTCTACGAACTGTAATGGAACTGTCGTCTGAACTAAGTGTCTGTCACTTGTGAATTTGGATTTGTGAACTAAACGCGTGAACAAAAAGGAGGAATTTGGACATAAATTATGGACTTTATCAAACAAAACAAACATTTATTGTGGAACTGGGATACCTGGGAGTGCATTCTGATGAAGATCATCAAAGGTAAGTGAATATTTATAATGCTATTTCTGACTTCTGTTGACTCCACAACATGGCGGATATCTGTGTGGCTTGTTTTGGTCTCTGAGCGCTGTACTCAGATTATTGCATGGTGTGCTTTTTCCGTAAAGCTTTTTTAAAATCTGACACAGCGGTTGCATTAAGGAGAAGTATATCTTTAATTCCATGTATAACACTTGTATTTTCATCAACATTTATGATGAGTACTTCTGTAAATTGATGTGGCTCTGTGCAAAGTCAACAGATGTTTTGGAAGCAAAACATTACTGAACATAATGCGTCAATGTAAACTGAGATTTTTGGATATAAATATGAACTTTATCGAACATAACATACATGTATTGGGCAACATAAAGTCCTATGAGTGTCATCTGATGAAGATCATCAAAGGTTAGTGATAAATTTTATCTCTATTTCTGCTTTTTGTGATTCCTCTTTAACTGGAAAAATGTCTTTGTTTTTTTCTGACTAAGTGCTGACCTAACATAATCATATGGTGTGCTTTTTGAAATCGGACACTGTGGTGGGATTAACAACAAGTTTATCTTTAAAATAGTGTGTAATACTTGTATGTTTGAGGAATTTTAATTATGAGATTTCTGTTGTTTGAATTTGGCACACTGCACTTTCAGTGGCTGTTGTCAAATCGATCCCGTTAACGGGATTTCAGCCGTAAGAAGTTTTAAAGGGATATCATTAATCAGTTCGACCTAGTGGATGTTTGGAGGACTAAATATCCTGACACAACACTATACATGGGTGAAGGTTTTTGGGACTAGGGTGAGAGCAGCCCGACTTGATCATTTTTACATGTCCAGGAATCAGAGCAATAGGCTGTTGGGCGCCACCATTCTCCTGGTGGGTTTTTCAGATCACCACATAACCATGGCTCGGCTGTCTATCTCACCAGGGCCTCGGCATGCATCCTACTGGAAGTTTAATGTAAAGCTCTTACAAGATGCTACTTTTTGCTCAGGTTTCCCAAATGTTGGGGAAAGGTGGCAGCAAAGAGAGGAGTATGAGTCTCTGAGTCAATGGTGTGATGTGGGGAAAGTCCAAAATCGGCTTTTCTGTCAACAGTATACAGCTCTCTCATCCTCAGAGGCTAGGAGAGTATTGAGTCCAACTCGAGCGTACTAGTGAGATGGATGTAGAGATGGTGGGGCAAGGCAATGTAGGTCTCCAGGCTATTTTAGCTGAATTACGTAGGGACCTGGGTAGTTTTTTCCAGGTTAAAGCAAAGAGAGCACTTGTAAGAGCTTGGTTCTCCATGCTCAAGGAGATGGATGCTCCCAGCTCCTCCTTCTTTGGTTTGGAAAGACAGAGCTGTGAAGCTAAGGGTATGCATTGTCTGGGCGGTTGACCTCTGTGGTGGGGAGCGGACTGTGGAGTTTTATACTGAGTTGTATAGAGCAGAACTGTGTGATCCTATGTGTGCTCAGGTCTTGGTTGAAGAACTCCCTAAGCTCTCTCTGGCACAGAGGGATGAAATGGATGTTCCTCTGTTGTCCCATGAACTGGCAGAGGCCGTAACCCTGATGTCCCCCGGCCGGGGGCGATGGACTCCCAGTGGAGTTTTATAAAAGATTCTGGGGAATAATTGGACTGGACGACTAATTGTGTGTGTTGAGTGAATGTGTCGGGGTTGTAGAGTTGCCGATGAACTCTCCTGCCCAAAAAAGAGGACTTGTGTGAACTTCTTAAGGTATATGGGGCAGCATTTTCACTTTTGGATAAATAGCGTGCCTAATTTCAACTTCCTGCTACTCATGCCAAGAATATAAGATATGCATATTAGTAGATTTGGATAGGGAACACTCTGAAGTTTCTAAAACTGTTTGAATCATGTCTGTGAGTATAACAGAACTTATGTAGCAGGCAAAACCCTGAGGACTAACCATTCAGAATTTTTTTCTGTCTGTTCAGTGGGTTCTCATTGGGAAACGATATTGCTTAGGAACTTGTTTTCAGTTCCTACCGCTTCCACTGGATGTCACCAGTCTTTGAAATTTGGTTGAGGTTATTCCTTTATGCAATGAAGAAGTAAGGCCATCTAGGAACTGCGTAACACTGTTGAGAGTTGCGCAAGACTTGAAAAGTAGCTTAGTTTGTTGTCTTCATGTATTGAACACAGATAGCCCCGTCTTCAATTTGATCGATTATTAACGTTTAAAAATACCTAAAGTTGTATTACTATTAAAAGTAGTTGGAAATGTTTTGGCAAAGTTTTGATGTGACGTTGTGCAATTTGGAAGCAGTTTTTTTCTGGATCAAACGCGGCAAATAAAAGGACCAATTGTGATGTTTATGGGACATATTGGAGTGCCAACAAAAGAAGCTTGTCAAAGGTAAGGCATGTTTTATATGTTATTTCTGCGTTTTGTGTAGCGCCTGTGGGTTGAAATATGCTACCCTCTTTGTTTACTGTTGTGCTATCATCAGATAATAGCTTCTTACGCTTTTAAAAATCTGACATGTTGGCTGGATTCACAACGAGTGTAGCTTTAATTTAGTATCTTACATGTGTGATTTGATGAAAGTTAGATTTTTATATCATTTTATTTGAATTTGCCGCGCTGCATTTCCCTGGCTTTTGGCCAAGTGGGACGCAAGCATCCCCTATAACGTAAGAAGTTAAGAACTGGAAGCCTGTGGCATTGCTCTGTGCGGAAGACAATATATTTGCCAAAGTCCTCTCTAACAGACTGAAGTCCCATCTGGACTCTAGGGTCCAGACATATTGTGTACCGGGATGCTCAATCACAGACAACTTGTTCTTAATCAGGGACATGTGGACATGTCGAGAGGTTCTAATGGGAACTTTGGACTGGTCTTTTTAGATCAAGAGAAGGCTTTTGATAGAGTGGACCATGAGTATCTGTTTAATGTGATGTCTGTTTTGGGGTTTGGGGAAAGGTTTTTGACTTGTGTGAAGATGTTGTATGCTGGGGTGTCATGTATGATCAAGGGGGGAGGAGGGCTCAGTAGGCCAGTCTGGTTGAGACGGGGAATTAGACAAGGATGCCCTCTATCAGGGGGCATACACTAGCCAATAATCTTTTTTTGGGAGAATGCAGGAAGTGTGCTGGACGGGTATGGGTGTGTTGACAGGCATAGCAGTGTCAGCATATGCAGATGATGTTTCTGTGACGTCAGGGATGGTCAGGATATGCAGGCACTAGAGACTAGTCTGAAGGTGTACAAGGGAGCTTCGTCAGCTAAGGTAAACTGGGGCAAGAGTAAAGCTCTGTTATGTGGGGCATGGTGGGATAGGGCCCCTACTCTGCTTCCAGTGGGTTTGCAGTGGGGTTGTTAAGGGCTTAAAATAATAGGGGTGTACCTGGGCTCGGAGAGGTGGGTCAGGAAATACTGGGAGGGGCTGTCACAAGCAGTGGTGTCAATACTGGCCAGGTGAAGGTGGCTCCTGTCCCAAGTGTCATAATAGAGTGAGGGTGCTGATAATCAACAACCTGGTGGCATCTTCCCTGTGGCATAAACTGTCTGTCCTCAACCCCCCGCCGTTGGTCGCAGACCTGCAACGCAAGCTGGTGGACTTTTTCTGTTCGGGCCATCACTGGCTGAAGGCAGCAGTGTTGTACATGACCATCCCAGAAGGAGGACAGGGCCTGGTGGAACTGGAGAGCAGGGTGGCCGCTTTTTTTTTTTTTTTTTACAGAGACTGCTGTACCATACTGATCTTGGCTGGAGAGAACCAAAATGCGTGCTGCTGAGGGGAGCTGGCTGATTAGGGTTGCACCGGCAGCTGTTCCTCATGAGGATGGAGAGGCTGAGTACAGCAAGTCTCTCAGATTTTTACTCTGCAGTGCTGAGGGCCTGGGAGCTGCTAAGGCCCACACGAGAAATGGGGTGGAGCCTGGGCTGTGGGTGTGGGAGGAGCTATCTTCCACAACCCAGCCATCACTTTGAGATCGGTTCAGTTGGCCACCCTGCAGAGGCAACTGATGGCAGTGGGTTTACTAAGGCTGGGTGACCTGAGACTGCTGGGAGAGGAACGGTGGAAAACCCCGGAAACTCCTGCGGGTGACCGCAGAGACTGGGGACTGGCAAGGGGGTCTGAAGGACTTGTTAGATTTTAACACTCTGAACCTGGGGGAGTTTGAGGGGGTGGGAGGTAAAGCACTCGCATTAAGGTAAGGAACATTAGGATCCTAACAGGAGTGAAGGCACATCAGTGGCAGGGAGTATGTGGGAGGAGAGTATGGTCGGTTTTAGATGGAAGGGGCTCTACAAGCCCTGGCCACTAACAGCTGGTTGGCATGGATTGAACCGGGAGTCTGGCAGGGGTGTCCTTTCTGTGTTTTGAGAGAAACTGTGATTCATGTGTTTTCTGTGTGTGCCAGGTTAATGCCATTAATGTCTCTATTGGAATGTCAAATAAGTATTCAAATAAGGAGATGGCCAAATGTGTTTTGTTTGATTTTCTGTTTGCTCAGGAAAAGTTGGCTATTTGGCTAACAAGGAGGAACAGGGTCAAAGGTGGGGGGGATAACAGACCCTTTACTGTTATTTAATGGGATGGTCTCTGCGCACCTTAGGGTGGAATTTGAGTTCTATAAAATGTTAAAAAGTGTGGAGATGTTTCAGGAGATATGGTGTGTCGGGGGGGGGGCTGTCTGGGGAAGATGTTTTGGATATACGGTTGTAGAAGTGGTGAGGTTTTGGTTATTGTGGAGGTGCTTTGCATTGTTAGGGTAGAGGGCAAGGAGAACATGGTACATGTATGCAGTCTCTCTCTCTCTCTCTCTCTCTCTCTCTCTATCTCTCTCTCTCTCTCTCTCTCTCTCTCTCTCTCTCTCTCTCTCTCTCTCTCTCTCAGATCACCAGGGGCTAGTTGACTGTTCACATCAGAGACAATTAGGGACATTAAACCCAGGAAATTACAATCTGCTAACCAGCTCTGGGTATTCCCTCCTCCTCTCCCCCATTCTCGCCTCCATTCACCGGACTGATAGACAATCAGGACGAGAAAGATGTGAAAAGGGGTGTCAGGGAGGAGGAGGGTAACCCCTTCTGTCTGATTCAGAATGAATTAACCTGACCCGTGCCAATTGAAGACAGGGCTCCTTTCTTAGCCTGGAGCTTTGGTGGGAACAGGGAAGCAGAGGGGGACATGTTGCTTTAGTGGTACTGACACATTAACATATTGACTGTGAGGAGGATGAGAGAGAGAAGGAGAGACAGGACAGTAGAGAGATGGGCTTCAAGAATGGGACGGTAGTGAATGACACATTAAGGTATGTGTGTGTGTGCATTAGTACATGTATGTGTGTGTGTGTGTATGCGTGCCAGTGTGTGTGTTGCCACAGCTCGCACCATCTCACCAGTGTCTCCCAGACTGGTTTCTCAGAGAATCTCTTGTTACAACCCCTCTCAACCCAGACCCAACACTCAGACCCGACCACAGACTGGGTTTCCTGTCCCGCCACCTACACAAAATACAGCCTCAGGAAACTGATGTAAGCCAAGAGCCACAATGGAGGACACCTGAGGAGCTGGGAGTCTCAGCAGCAAGCCAAAGCCTTCTCACCAGGGAGACCAGGCTTTTCTTGAAATATTGACAATTTCCAATACATTATCAATACGCAGACCACTTAGGCCGTTTAGGTTGACTGAGCAACAAGCTCTCTGCGCTGCTTAATTAATGACTGGAAATTGAGTTTTTTTTTAAGAAAAGTGATTTCCTTTTCAGAGACTGCGTGAACAATTTCTTCATCATGAAATATGATAATTAATTGATTGACATAGTAACCCTGACTATACTTCAATCTAAAAAGTCTTATTACAATCTTGGTTATAAATCTGGATAATTATGACATTCGACTATGGCACAACAATGAATATTTATTTCCCACAAAATAGTCGAAAATGGTTTATCTTGGATAAAATAATATTCAAACAACTACAGCTGATCACTGTTATCTAAAGAGCCACAGCTAGTGTTTTAGGAGTCAACCTCTTTAAGGATACAACCTTTTTTTAAATGTTCACGTAAAAAAACATACCAAATCTAACTGCCGGTAGCTCAGGCCCTGAAGCAAGGATATGCATATTTTTGGTACCATTTGAAAGGAAACACTTTGTTCCACAAGTTTGTGGAAATGTGAAAGGAATGTAGGAGAATATAACACAATAGATCTGGTGAAAGATAATACAAAGGAAAAACAAATGTTCTTTTGTATATTTTTTGTACCATCATATTTGAAATGCAATAGAAAGGCCATAATGTATTATTCCAGCCCAGCTGCAATTTAGATTTTGGCCACTAGACGGCAGCAGTGTATGTGCAACGTTTTAGACTGATCCAATCAACCATTGCTTTTCTCTTCAGTAGTGGCCAAATGTGCCTAATTTATTTATTAATAACTTTTCATGCTCAAAACTGTGCACTCTCCTCAAACAATAGCATGGTATTATTTTACTGTAATAGCTACCGTAAATTGGAAAGTGCAGTTAGAGTAACAAGAATTTAAGCTTTCCACCAATATCAAATATTTCTATGTACTGGGAAATGTTTTTGTTACTTACAACCTCATGCTAATCACATTAGCCTACGTTAGCTCAACCGTCCAGTGGATGGGACACTGATCCCAAAGAATACGTATACCTGAGCATAGGGAACCCAGCTATTCAAAAACACACACACACATGCACGTGCACACACACACACACACACACACACACACACACACACACACACACACACACACACACACACACACACACACACACACACACACACACACACACACACACACAAACCAGTGCAAAAGGAAGGGAACCCAACCAGAGCTGGAAAACAGGAGTCCAGGAATAGAGATGATCGATGGATGGAGGGATGGATGAGAGGAGGAGGAGGTGGAGAAGGAGGGATGAGTGTTCTCTAGGGTGGAGGGGAGATAATATTTCTGAGTGCCTTTGAGACCTGATCCTGCAACGACCAGTTTGTGAATGGACTGGTAACAGGAGAGGAGAGGAGAGGAGAGAGGGATGAGATGAGAGCGGAGAGGAGGATGAGAGGAGAGGGAAGAGAGAGGATATAGGAGAGGAGAGGAGAGGAGAGGAGAGGAGAGGAGAGGAGAGGAGAGGAGAGGAGAGGAGAGGAGAGGAGAGGAGAGGAGAGGAGAGGAGAGGAGAGGAGAGGAGAGGAGAGGAGAGGAGAGGAGAGGAGAGGAGAGGAGAGGAGAGACAAATGAGATGAGGGAGTGAGGAGAAGACGGAGTAGAGGAGGGAGGGAGAAGAGGAGAGAGGGAGGAGATGAGAGAGGAAGGAGAGAGGGAGGAGAGTAGAGGAAAGACAGATGATAGGAGAGAGAGGAGAGGAGAGATAAGAGAAAAGAGGATATATGAGTGGAGATATATATAGAGAGAGAGTGATAAAAAGAGAGTGTGAGATAAAGAGAGAGGGGAGGAGAGAAGAGAGGAGAAAAGACTTGAGAGGAGAGGGGAGAGGAGAGGGAAGAAGGGAAAGGAGAGGAGAAGGGAGAGGAGGGGATATAAGAGATACGAGGGGAGTGAGGAGGGAGGAATGGGGAGAGGAGAGTAGATAGGGACGAGAGGAGAGGACCGAGGAGAGAAGAGAGAGGAGATAACATAAGAGAGGAGATATGAGATAGGAGAGGAGAGGAGAGGAGAGAGGAGAGAGGGGAGGGCAAGAGAGGGGAGAAGAGAGGAGAGAAGGAGGGAGGAGAGGAAAAAAGAGGAAAATAGGAAATATATATGTAATTATATATACAGTACATGGAGAAAGACATAAACAGAGAGAGTGAGGTATAGAGTGAGGTATAGAGAGAGGGGAGAGAGGAAATGGGAGAGGAGAGGGGAGAGGGACGAGAGGAGAGGACAGACTAGAGAAGAGAGAAGAGAGGGTAGAGAGGATAGGGGAGAGGAGAGGAGATGAAAAGGTGAGAGGACAGAGGAGAAAGAAAGGATAGGGGAGGTGAGAGGAGAGGAGAGGAGAGAAGAGAGGGAGATGAGAGGAGATGAGAGGAGAGGAGAGGGGGAGTAGAGGAAAAGAGAGAGGAGAGAGGAGAAGAGAGAAGAGAGGAGAGGGTAAGGAGAGGAGAGAGGACAGAGTGAGGAGTTAGAGAAGAGAGGAGAGAGTGAGGAGATGAGAGAGGAAAAGGGTTGAGAGGAGAGAGGGAGGAGAGAGGGAGGAGAGGAGGAGATGAGTAGATGAAAGAAAGGACAGAGAGAGGGGAGGAGAGGGGAGAGGAGAGGGGAAAAGGGAAAGGAGAGGTGAAGGGAGAGGAGAGGAAAGGGGAGATGAGAGGGGGAGAGAGGAAAGGACAGTGTACAGAAGAAAGGGGAGAGGAGAGTAGAGGAGGGAGGCAGGAGACGGAGGAGAGGAGGGAGGGAGGAGAGGAGAGAGGGACCAAATGAGAGAGGAAGGAGAGGGATGAGAGTAGAGAGGAGACAAAGGATATGAAAGGAAAGGATAGGATAGGAGAGGAGAGGAGAGGAGAGGAGAGGAGAGGAGAGGAGAGGAGAGGAGAGGAGAGGAGAGGAGAGGAGAGGAGAGGAGAGGAGAGGAGAGGAGAGGAGAGGAGAGGAGAGGAGAGGAGAGGAGAGGAGAGGAGAGGAGAGGAGAGGACACACACACACACACACACAAACCAGCGCAAAAGGAAGGGAACCCAACCAGAGCTGGAAAACAGGAGTCCAGGAATAGAGTTGATCGATGGATGGAGGGATGGATGAGAGGAGGAGGAGGTGGAGGTGGAGAAGGAGGGATGAGTGTTCTCTAGGGTGGAGGGGTGATAATGTTTCTGAGTGCCTTTCAGACCTGATCCTGCAAAGACTAGTTTGTGAACGGACTGGTAACAGGAGAGGAGAGAGGAATGAGAGGAGAGAGGAGAGGAGGATGAGAGGAGAAGGAGGAGAGAGAAGAGGGAGGAGAGAGGAGAGGATAAGAGGAGAGGGAGGAGAGGAGATAAGAGAAGAGAAGAGAGGAGAGGATAAAATCAGAGATGAGAGGAGAGGAGAGGAGAGGAGAGGAGAGGAGAGGAGAGGAGAGGAGAGGAGAGGAGAGGAGAGGAGAGGAGAGGAGAGGAGAGGAGAGGAGAGGAGAGGAGAGGAGAGGAGAGGAGAGAGGTGATAGGAGAGGAGATGAGACAAGGGAGAGGAGAGGAGAGAAATATATTCGGTTGAAGTCGGAAGTTTACATACACTAAGGTTGGAGTCATTAAAACTTGTTTTTCAACCGCTCCACACATTTCTTGTTAATTAACAAACTATAGTTTTGGCAAGTTGGTTAGGACATCTACTTCATGCATAACACAGGTAAGTGGTTTCCCAAAAATTATTAATAAACAAGTTCTTTAATTTATAATTCACCGTATCACAATTCCAGTGGGTCTGAAGTTTACATACACTAACTTGATTGTGCCTTTAAACAGCTTGGAAAATGACAGAAAATTATGTAATGGCTTTAGAAGCTTCTGATAGGCTAATTGACATCATTTGAGTCAATTGGAGGTGTACCTGTGGATGTATTTCAAGGCCTACCTTCAAACTCAGTGCCTCTTTGCTTGACAACATGGGAAAATCAAAAGAAATCAGCCAAGACCTCAGAAAAGAAATTGTAGACCTCCACAAGTCTGGTTCATCCTTTGGAGCAATTTCCAAACGCCTGAAGGTACCACGTTCATCTGTACAAACAATAGTACGCAAGTATAAACACCATGGGACCACGCAGCCATCATACCGCTCAGGAAGGAGATTCGTTCTGTCTCCTAGAGATGAACATACTTTGGTGCGAAAAGTGCAAATCAATCCCAGAACAACAGCAAAGGACCTTGTGAAGATGCTGGAGGAAACGGGTACAAAAGTATCTATATCCACAGTAAAATAAGTCCTATATCGACATAATCTGAAAGGCCGCTCAGCAAGGAAGAAGCCACTGCTCCAAAGCCAACGTAAAAAAGACAGAGTACGGTTTGCAACGGCACATGGGGACAAAGATCGTACTTTTTGGAGAAATGTCCTCTGCTCTAATAAAACAAAAATAGAACTGTTTGGCCATAATGCCCATTATTATGTTTGGAGGAAAAGGGGGAGGCTTGCAAGCCGAAGAACACCATCCCAACCGTGAAGCATGGGGGTGGCAGCATCATGTTGTGGGGGTGCTTTTCTGCAGGAGGGACTGGTGCACTTCACAAAATAAATGGCATCACGAGGGCAGAAAATTATGTGGATATATTGAAGCAACATCTCAAGACATCAGTCAGGAAGTTAAAGCTTGGTCACAAATGGGTCTTCCAAATGGACAATAACCCCAAGCATACTTCCAAAGTTGTGGCAAAATGGCTTGAGGACAACAAAGTCAAGGTATTGGAGTGGCCATCACAAAGCCCTGACCTCAATCCTATAGAAAATATGTGGGCAGAACTGAAAAAGCGTGTGTGAGCAAGGAGGCCTACAAACCTGACTCAGCTACACCACCTCTGTCATGAGGAATGGGCCAAAATTCACCCAACTTATTGTGGGAAGGTTGTGGAAGGCTACACAAAACATTTGACCCAAGTTAAACAATTTAAAGGCAATGCTACCAAATACTAATTCAGTGTATGTAAACTTCTGACCCACTAGGAATGTGATGAAAGAAATAAAAGCTGAAATAAATAATTCTCTCTACTATTATTCTGACATTTCACATTCTTAAAATAAAGTGGTGATCCTAACTGACCTAAGACAGGGAATATTTTACTAGGATTAAAAGTCAGGAATTGTGAAAAACTGAGTTTAAATGTATTTGGCTAAGGTGTATGTTAACTTCCGACTTCAACTGTATATAGTGAGAGAAATAGAGAGATTGAGATATAGAGAGAGGGGGGAAGAGGAGAGGAGATGAGAAGGTGATAGGACAGAGGAGAAAGAAATGTATAGGGGAGGAGAAAGGAGAGGAGAGAAGAGAGGGGAGAGGGGAGGGCAGAAGAGAAGAGAGGAGAAGATAAAAGAGAAGAAGGGGAGGGGGAGGAAAGGGTGAGGAGAGGAGAAAAGAGAGAAGAGAGGAGAGAGTGATGGGATGAGAGATGATAAGGGAGAGGTGAGCAGAGGAGAGAGGAGAGGAAAAGTCTAGAGAGGAGAGAGTGAGGAGAGGAGAGGAGGGATTGAGGAGATGGAGAGAGGAGGAGAAAACAGAGTAGAGGAGGGAGGAGGAAGGAAGGAAGGAAGGAAGGAAGGAAGGAAGGAAGGAAGGAAGGAAGGAAGAAAGGAAGGAAGGAAGGAAGGAAGGAAGGAAGGAAGGAAGGAAGGAAGGAAGGAAGGAAGGAAGGAAGGAAGGAGAGAGACAGGGAGGAGATGATAGAGGAAGGAGAGAGCAAGGAGATGATAGAGGAAGGCGAGAGGAGAGGAGAGGAGAGGAGAGGAGAGGAGAGGAGAGGAGAGGAGAGGAGAGGAGAGGAGAGGAGAGGAGAGGAGAGGAGAGGAGAGGAGAGGAGAGGAGAGGAGAGGAGAGGAGAGGATATGGAGGAGAGGAGGGAGAGGAGAGGAGAGGAGAGGAGAGGAGAGGAGAGGAGAGGAGAGGAGAGGAGGGAGGAGATCGAGGAGAGGAGGGAGGGAGGAAAGGAGAGAATAAGGTGAGAGTGAGGAGAGTAAAGAGGAGACAGAGGATAGGAGAGGAGAGGAGGGTACAGAGGACAGGAGAGGGGAAGAAAGGAGAGTTGAGGAGAAAGGGAAGAGAGGGGATTAGAGGAGAGGAACAGAGGAGAGGACTCAGGCTACTTGATCATCAGACATTGTTGAAGCTCTCGTCATTCAGTGTTCAAATTACATATGCACACACACACTAACAACACACACCCCACAAACAAACAAAAACACAGACACGGTCATGTCAGTGAATGATGATGTATCGATGGCTTCCCCTCCTCCAATTCTAACCTTAAAACTTCTTATGGCTGCAATCCAGTTAACGGGATGATATGACAACAGCCAGTGAAAGTGCAGGGCGCCAAATTCAAAACAATAGAAATGTCATAATTAAAATTCCTCAAACATACATGTATTTTATACTGTTTAAAAGGTAATATTGTTGTTAATCCCACCACAGTGTCCGATTTCAAATAGGCTTTTACAGCAAAAGCACCACAAACGATTATGTTTATGATGTTAATTATGATTTCAAAAAGCACACCAAATGATTATGTTAGGTCACCACCAAGCCACAGAAAAACTCAGCCATTTTTCCAGCCAAAGAGAGGAGTCACAAAAAGCACAAATAGAGATAAAAATGAATCACTAACCTTTGATTATCTTCATTAGATGACACTCATAGGACTTCATGTTACACAATACATGTATGTTTTATTTGATAAAGTTCATATTTACAGTGGGGCAAAAAGTATTTAGTCAGCCACCAATTGTGCAAGTTCTCCCACTTAAAAAGATGAGAGAGGCCTGTAATTTTCGTCATAGGTACACTTCAACTATGACAGACAAAATGAGATGTTTTTCTCCAGAAAATCACATTGTAGGATTTTTTATTCATTTATTTGCAAATTATGGTGGAAAATAAGTATTTGGTCACCTACAAACAAGCAAGATTTCTGGCTCTCACAGACCTGTAACTACTTCTTTAAGACGCTCCTCTGTCCTCCACTCGTTACCTGCATTAATGGCACCTGTTTGAACTTGTTATCAGTATAAAAGACACCTGTCCACAACTTTAAACAGTCACACTCCAAACTCCACTATGGCCAAGACCAAAGAGCTGCCAAAGGACACCAGAAACAAAATTGTAGACCTGCACCAGGCTGGGAAGACTGAATCTGCAATAGGTAAGCAGCTTGGTTTGAATAAATCAACTGTGGGAGCAATTATTAGGAAATGGAAGACATACAAGACCACTGATAATCTCCCTCGAACTGGGGCTCCACGCAAGATCCCGTGGGGTCAAAATGATCACAAGAATGGTGAGCAAAAATCCCAGAACTACACGGGGGGGACCTAGTGAATGACCTGCAGAGAGCTGGGACCAAAGTAACAAAGCCTACCATAAGTAACACACTACGCCGCCAGGGACTCAAATCCTGCAGTGCCAGACGTGTCCCCCTGCTTAAGCCAGTACATGTCCAGGCCCGTCTGAAGTTTGCTAGAGAGCATTTGGATGATCCAGAAGAAGCAACAGTGTGTGAAAACCTTGTGAAGACTTGCATAATTGGTGGCTTACTAAATACTTCTTTGCCCCACTGTATATCAAACAATCTGAGTTTACATTGGCTCGTTACGTTCACTAGCTCCAAAAACATCAGGTGATATTGCAGAAATACTCATTATAAATGTCGATGAAAATTCAAGTGTTAGACATGGAAATATAGATATACCTCTCCTTAATGCAACCGCTGTGTCAGATTTTTTTTAAACTATTAAAAAACCTTACCTTTGATGATCTTCATCAGAATGCACTCCCAGGAATTGCAGTTCCGCAACAAATGCTTGATTTGTTCGATAATGTCCATTATTTATGTCCAAGTAGCTACTTTTGTCAGGGCTTAGGTATACAAATCCAAATGCTCGTGCAGGTCCCGCATAACTTCGGACATAAACTTAAAAAAGTTATTTTACAGGTTTTAGAAACATTTCAATCTAAGTATAGAGTCAGTCTTCAGGATATTTTTATCATAAATCTTCAATAAAGTTCCAACTGGAGAATTCCTTTGTGTCTAAAGAAGCAATGGAACGCAAGTTTCTAAAGACGGTTGACATCTAGTGGAAGCCCTAGGAAGTGCAACTTCATCCATATCCCACTGTGAATTCAATAGGGCCTGGGTTGAAAATCGACGAACCTCAGATTACTCACTTCCGTTTTGGATTTCTTCTCATATTTTTGCCTGCCATATGAGTTCTGTTATACTCACATACATCATTCAAGCAGTTTTAGAAACTTCAGAGTGTTTTCTATCCAATACTAATAATAATATGCATATATTAGCAACTCTGGGCACCTTTCATCCAAGCTACTCAATACTGCCCCTGCAGCCAGAACTGACCCAAGATCAGCATCTAGAGGCAACCTTACTGCAAAACACAGTCTAAACAGATAGTGCTACGAATATGACACACCTTGTGCAATTCCTTTCCCTTCTCCATTATACCCCCTCTGCTCCCCTCCCTGTGTCTCTGTGGGGAGTAGAACGTGGTGTCTGGGGGGGGGGGGGGCTGCCCTCCTCACTGTGTCTCTGTGGGGAGTAGAGGGCGGTATCTGGAGGGAGGGGGGGGGGCTTCCCTCCTCCCTGTGTCTCTGTGTGGAGTAGAGGGCGGTGTCTGGGGGGGGGCTTCCCCCCTCACTGTGTCTCTGTGGGGAGTAGAGGGCGGTGTCTGGGGGGGGGGGCTTCCCTCCTCACTGTGTCTCTGTGGGGAGTAGAGGGCGGTGTCTGGGGGGGGGGCTTCCCCCCTCACTGTGTCTCTGTGGGGAGTAGAGGGCGGTGTCTGGGGGGGCTGCCCTCCTCCCTGTGTCTCTGTGGGGAGTAGAGGGCGGTGTCTGGGGGGGGGGGCTTCCCCCCTCACTGTGTCTCTGTGGGGAGTAGAGGGCGGTGTCTGGAGGGAGGGGGGGGGGCTGCTCCCCTCCCTGTGTCTCTGTGGGGAGTAGAGGGCGGTGTCTGGGAGGGCTGCCCTCCTCCCTTTGTCTCTGTGGGGAGTAGAGGGCGGTATCTGGAGGGAGGGGGGGGGGGCTGCTCCCCTCCCTGTGTCTCTGTGGGGAGTAGAGGGCGGTATCTGGAGGGAGGGGGAGGGGCTTCCCCCCTCCCTGTGTCTCTGTGGGGAGTAGAGGGTGGTGTCTGGTGGGGGGGGGCTGCTCCCCTCTCTGTGTCACTTTGGGGAGTAGAGCATGGTGTCCCGGGGGGTGGGGGGGGCAGACTGAATGCTCATTAGTGATGTACTGAGAGATGAGCCCACATTAGCCACGCGTCTAATCAATGGGAAACCCACTGAGCCAGGCTAGCTAGCAGATATTTATAGAGACTGGTGGGCTCAGCGACAACACACACACACACACTCTCTCTCTACATTCACTAGGCATATTTGTCTTGGAGGACTTTTGGACAGGCCAGAGGAGGAGAAAGAGCTGTCCCAGACAGACAAGATAGATTCTCTTCCAAATTCGACGTTCATCCTGTTTCTCAAACGTCAAATTTCAAAGTTGTTCCAAATGTCAAAGGCATTAACTCTGAATGGTTAAGGTAAGGCCAAGATCCAGCGATCACTGCCTCATTGCCTGCATCCGTAATGGGTCAGCGGTCAAACGACCGCCACTCATCACTGTAAAACGCTCCCTGAAACACTTCTGCGAGCAGGCCTTTCTAATCGACCTGGCCGGGGTATCCTGGAAGGATATTGATCTCATCCCGTCAGTAGAGGATGCCTGGATATTTTTTTTAAATGCCTTCCTAACCATCCTAAATAAACATGCCCCATTCAAGAAATTTAGAACCAGGAACAGATATAGCCCTTGGTTCTCCCCAGACCTGACTGCCCTTAACCAACACAAAAACATCCTATGGCGTTCTGCATTAGCATCGAACAGCCCCCGTGATATGCAGCTGTTCAGGGAAGCTAGAAATCATTATACACAGGCAGTTAGAAAAGCCAAGGCTAGCTTTTTCAAGCAGAAATTTGCTTCCTGCAACACTAACTCAAAAAAGTTCTGGGACACTGTAAAGTCCATGGAGAATAAGAACACCTCCTCCCAGCTGCCCACTGCACTGAAGATAGGAAACACTGTCACCACTGATAAATCCACCATAATTGAGAATTTCAATAAGCATTTTTCTACGGACGGCCATGTTTTCCATCTGGCTACTCCTACCCGGACAACAGCACTGCACCCCCAACAGCAACTCGCCCAAGCCTTCCCCATTTCTCCTTCTCCCAAATCCATTCAGCTGATGTTCTGAAAGAGCTGCAAAATCTGGACCCCTACAAATCAGCCGGGCTAGACAATCTGGACCCTTTCTTTCTAAAATTATCTGCCGAAATTGTTGCCACCCCTATTACTAGCCTGTTCAACCTCTCTTTCGTGTCGTCTGAGATTCCCAAAGATTGGAAAGCAGCTGCGGTCATCCCCCTCTTCAAAGGGGGGGACACTCTTGACCCAAACTGCTACAGACCTATATCTATCCTACCGTGCCTTTCTAAGGTCTTCGAAAGCCAAGTCAACAAACAGATTACCGACCATTTCGAATCTCACCATACCTTCTCTGCTATGCAATCTGGTTTCAGAGCTGGTCATGGGTGCACCTCAGCCACGCTCAAGGTCCTAAACGATATCTTAACCGCCATCGATAAGAAACATTACTGTGCAGCCGTATTCATTGATCTGGCCAAGGCTTTCGACTCTGTCAATCACCATATCCTCATCGGCAGACTCGACAGCCTTGGTTTCTCAAATGATTGCCTCGCCTGGTTCACCAACTACTTCTCTGATAGAGTTCAGTGTGTCAAATCGGAGGGTCTGCTGTCCGGACCTCTGGCAGTCTCTATGGGGGTGCCACAGGGTTCAATTCTTGGACCGACTCTCTTCTCTGTATACATCAATGAGGTCGCTCTTGCTGCTGGTGAGTCCCTGATCCACCTCTACGCAGACGACACCATTCTGTATACTTCCGGCCCTTCTCTGGACACTGTGTTAACAACCCTCCAGGCAAGCTTCAATGCCATACAACTCTCCTTCCGTGGCCTCCAATTGCTCTTGAATGCAAGTAAAACTAAATGCATGCTCTTCAACCGATCGCTACCTGCACCTACCCGCCTATCCAACATCACTACTCTGGACGGCTCTGACTTAGAATACGTGGACAACTACAAATACTTAGGTGTCTGGTTAGATTGTAAACTCTCCTTCCAGACCCATATCAAACATCTCCAATCCAAAGTTAAATCTAGAATTGGCTTCCTATTTCGCAACAAAGCATCCTTCACTCATGCTGCCAAACATACCCTTGTAAAACTGACCATCCTACCAATCCTCGACTTTGGCGATGTCATTTACAAAATAGCCTCCAATACCCTACTCAACAAATTGGATGCAGTCTATCACAGTGCAATCCGTTTTATCACCAAAGCCCCATATACTACCCACCATTGCGACCTGTACGCTCTCGTTGGCTGGCCCTCGCTTCATACTCGTCGCCAAACCCACTGGCTCCATGTCATCTACAAGACACTGCTAGGTAAAGTCCCCCCTTATCTCAGCTCGCTGGTCACCATAGCATCTCCCACCTGTAGCACACGCTCCAGCAGGTATATCTCTCTAGTCACCCCCAAAACCAATTCTTTCTTTGGCCGCCTCTCCTTCCAGTTCTCTGCTGCCAATGACTGGAACGAACTACAAAAATCTCTGAAACTGGAAACACTTATCTCCCTCACTAGCTTTAAGCACCAACTGTCAGAGCAGCTCACAGATTACTGCACCTGTACATAGCCCACCTATAATTTAGCCCAAACAACTACCTCTTTCCCAACTGTATTTAATTTTAATTAATTTATTTATTTTGCTCCTTTGCACCCCATTATTTTTTTATTTCTACTTTGCACATTCTTCCATTGCAAAACTACCATTCCAGTATTTTACTTGCTATATTGTATTTACTTTGCCATCTTGGCCTTTTTGCCTTTACCTCCCTTCTCACCTCATTTGCTCACATTGTATATAGACTTGTTTATACTGCATTATTGACTGTATGTTTGTTTTTACTCCATGTGTAACTCTGTGTCGTTTTATCTGTCGAACTGCTTTGCTTTATCTTGGCCAGGTCGCAATTGTAAATGAGAACTTGTTCTCAACTTGCCTACCTGGTTAAATAAAGGTAAAATAAATAAATAAATAAAGGCATTAACTCTGAATGGTTAAGGTAAGGCATTAACTCTGAATGGTTAAGGTAAGACATTAACTCTGAATGGTTAAGGTAAGGCATTAACTCTGAATGGTTAAGGTAAGGCATTAACTCTGAATGGTTAAGGTAAGGCATTAACTTTGAATGGTTAAGGTAAGGCATTAACTCTGAATGGTTAAGGTAAGGCATTAACTCTGAATGGTTAAGGTAAGGCATTAACTCTGAATGGTTAA